>NC_043965.1:45032075-45332075 GCF_902148855.1 Sphaeramia orbicularis | reverse complement strand
TTTGTTAAAGCTTTAACCCAGGGGTGTCAAACTCATTTTAGTTCAGGGGCCACATTCAACTAAATTTGATCTGAAGTGGGCCGGACCAGTAAAATAACATACCATAATAACATATAAACAATGTCAACTCCAAACTTTTGTCTATGTTTTAGAGTGAAAAAAGTAAATTTACATTATGAAAAGGTTTACATCTACAAACTATCCTTTCAAAAGATGTGAATTACATGAACAAACTGAAAAAATAAGTGTAATTTTAACAGTATTCTGCCTCAGTTTATCATTTACACATATAGATTATAACTTACAGATCACAGTGGATCTACAAACACACAAAACATTGAGTAACAGGCAGAATATTGTTAAAATTGTACTTCTCATAAGACATTTCAGGTTCATATTTTTCCAGGTTATTCACATTTTTTGCAAAATTAATCTTTGTTTTAGTGTAAATACATGATAATATTTACATTTACAAAGAAAAATTTGGAGTTCTCATTATTTTTATGTTACCATGATAGTATTTGACTGGTCCTGCCCACTTGAGATTGAATTGGTCAGAATGTGGAACCTAAACTAAAAGGATTGTTAATATCTTAGTGTAATTTTTGCATTTCACAAATTCATCCCAAGGGCCAGACTGGACCCTTTGGCGGGCCGGATTTGGCCCCCGAGCCGCATGTTTGACACCTGTGCTTTAACCAATGCTTTTGAACATTTTTGCCTCCTGACGTCTTCCAAAAAGCAGCGTGTTTGTGTCTGTCATTTGTTGAGCTCTACCGAATAGTAATGTTTTCCTCTTTTTAATTTCCACAACTATTCAAATCATCCAATATCTCAACAAAAATCACAGATTAGAGGAAAAGTCCAAATTGGAAACAGATTAGTGTGTCAGAACTTTGTTTTTTTTTTCTCCTTTCCGCTCCCATTAATCATCACATGATTAATGGGAGATATGAAGTAGTTCAAAGTAATTCCGTCTCCAACAGTAACATCTTGCAACCACGCTGATGCCCAGTAATCTAATTGTGTGTTTTATATATTTATATATCAGTCAGAGGCACCAAACCACTGCTTTAATCTCATTTTAACTATAGTTTGCTGCTAATAATTGTGTACTGGAGGATTTTGACGTTGCTGTATTGGCTCTTTTTCCACCACTGATGTGTATTTCCCGTTCAAAAGCCCACTCAGGACATTTCCTCAGCTCTTTATTCTGCTCTGTAGTGTCGTCCCTGTCCGGTTGTCCTACCAAATGTTGTCTCCGACTGCCTGGCCCCATGTGTCAGTGTCTCTCTTTGTAAAGGAGTGAGGGGGGGGCTGGTCTGTGTCAACATTAAATGGGTGTCTCTGTCCGTGTCCCCTGCCCTCCCTGGGGGTAAGGCTTTACTCTTGGGTTGCGTGGCGCATGTTTCACTTTTGTATTTCCCTGAAACGGGGGCAAGTAAATCTCCTCAGGTCTGTCACGCAAGATACTGTGAGTCGCTGTTGCTGGGGAGGGTCTTTCCGAGAGCCTGGGCCTCCCCCGGTCCCCTTTGTCTGTCGTCCTCACTCTCTTACATTCTGTTTTCTTCTCTATTCTGACATTCTGAGTGCCTTTCAGAGGTGGTGGATCTGCCTGAGCTGCTATAACAGAATACATGTGTGTCTTTTCTTGTCTGCTGCCTAATGATGTGAAGATTTTTCTAAAGCAGAAAATGTTGATGTTCATTTATTGATGCTCAGTGACACACTTATTGTATGCTCTGCTGCTTCAGTCCTTGCCATTTAAAAAAAAAAAAAAGTACATTTACTGATATTCCTGTTTTTCTTTCTATGTTTTTGCTCCCCACCTGCTGTTTTTTTTTTTTTTATCTGCACCAGACCTGGGCTCACCCAAAGGCATCCGATTCTCCGACGTCACCGACACATCGGCCACCGTTCACTGGGTGGTACCGAGGGCCCGAGTGGACAGCTACAGGGTCACCTATGTCCCTGCTCATGGAGGTCAGCGTTCTTTTGGTTAAACCCATTTGAAGCTTAATTAACCTGGTGTACAAATAATAAAAATTAGGGATGTAATGATATGAAAATTTCATATCACGGTTATTGTGACCAAAATTATCACGGTTATCGTTATTATCGCAGTATTGTTGAAATTGTGCTCAAAATGTTCAAAAAGTACTAATACACACACTGAAATAATTTAATCAAGTTGTATTTTGAAAAAAAAAACCCAAAATACCCAAATAAAATAATAGGCACATGCCTTTTCTGTTGACAGAAACGTTCAAATATTAACCCTTAGTGGTCTGAGCCTATTTTGGCCATTTTTCAGTCCTTTTGATTTTGCCTTTACATACTCTATAAACAAATGTTTACTATACCCATGTTTGGGATCTTTTTTTTTTCATCACAAACCTACTATACCTAACCTACTATATCAACATAAAAGGCCAGAAAACACAAAAAAATATATAAAATCCGATTTGAGAAATGTATACAATTTATTGCATAAATAACACAAAGATGTTTAACGAGCCTTTTCAAAGACTTTAAAAGTGAATATTGATTCCAAATATTAGGTATATACAATTAAAATTGTAATAAATTAAAACTATACTCAAATATTTGATATAAAAGCAGATCTCTACATAGGGTTTTTCTCTGGAAAAGTGCGGTAATCAAACACAGTTATCATGATAATTAGAATTTAAACAGTAATACTAACCGTCTGCAATTTTACTGCGGTTTATCATTATACCAGTGATCGTTACATCCCTAATAAAAATGAACATTTATGGGAGGAATATTGAGAAGATAAATGCTCAGACTTGTATCTTTCCTTGTATGAAGAAACTACTACAACTCTTATCAGTCAACATACTTAAAATCTGCCTTAATACACATTAACTTATTATAATGTCTATCTGTCATATCTATTATATTATTAGCAGCATTATGTTTAGTGTTGATTTTGCCACTGCTTTATCACTGCTGATCTCTAGTGGGTTTAATCCTTCATCATCTGCAGAGTCCACCATTCTCTCATAGAACAGACTTATTCTGCCCTCTAGTGTTCACTTATAGACATGTCTGTTCAATGAAAACGAAGACGATCATCAACTGATTCTATTTACGACAGGATTTCCACATGCCGGGTGGAAAAATGTCTTTAATATAATTTAAATGGATGAGTGATGAATCAGTTTAGTGTTTGGGTGATGACTGCAACACCTTGCATTAAATTATTGTCACAAACTGCAGATGCTTGAACTAGATTCTATTCATAATAATCTAATAAAGTCTTAAATCAGATCATGGTGAAACTCTCAGAAGTCATGCACATGATGTGTAAATGATGTATAGTATAGGACAGGGGTGTCAAACTCATTTTGGTTCAGTTCCATATTTAGCCCAATTTGATCTCAAGCGGCCCAGACCAGTAAAATAAAACTTAATAACCTATAAATAATGACAAATCCAAGTTTTTCTATTTGTTTTAATACAACCCCCCCCCCCCCAATTACATTATGAAAATATTTACATTTTACAAAAAAGATGTGAATAACCTGAAAAAACTGAAATTTCATTTGAAAAATTACTGCAATTTGAACGATATTATGCCTCAACTTATTATTTATACATGCACATTTACACACAATATTACATAAACATTTGGTAACAGGAAGAATATTGTTAAAATTTTGGAGTTTGGAACTAAAATTTGAACAATTTCTAGAATACTCCATCTCTTATTATTAACACAACTACAGATCACAGTGGATCTATAAATGCTCAAAACATTTAGTAACAGGCAGAATATTGTTCAAATTGCACATTTCGGGTTGTTCATCTTTATTTATGTATTTATTTGCATTTTATTGTGAAAAACTACTTTTGTAAATGTAAATATTTTCTCAGTGTAATGTTATTTTTTTCTCTTGCATTTTTTTCCACATAATTTTTCACAAGGAAAATTTGTAGTTGTCATTATTTAAGGGTTATTGTGTTATTTTTACTGGAGATCACATTGGTTAGATAAGATAAGATAAGGTAAGGTAAGGTAGGGTAAGATAAGATAAGATAAGATAAGATAAGATAAGATAAGATAAGATAAGATAAGATAAGATAAGATGAGAGGAAATGAGATGAGATGAGATGAGATGACATAAGTTATGGTAAGGTAAGATAAGATAAGATAAGATAAGATAAGATAAGATAAGATAAGATAAGATAAGATAAGAGGAAATGAGATGAGATGAGATGACATAAGATAAGATAAGATAAGATAAGATAAGATAAGATAAGATAAGATAAGATAAGATAGGGTAAGGTAAGATGAGATCAGATAAGGTAAGATGAGATGAGATAAGGTGAGATGAGATGAGAGAAGGTAAGGTAGGGTAAGATAAAATAAGTTAAGATAAGATAAGGTAGGGTAAAATAAGATAAGTTAGGATAAGGTAGGGCAAGATAAGATCAGATAAGGTAAGATGAGATGAGATAAGATAAGGTGAGATGAGATTAGATGAGATGAGCTGAGATGAGATGAGAGAAGGTAAGGTAGGGTAAGATAAAATAAGTTAAGACATGGTAGGGTAAGATGAGATAAGAGAAGATAAGGTAAGATGAGATGAGATAAGGTAAGGTAGAGTAAGATAAAGATAAGGTAGGGTAAGATAAGATCAGATAAGATGAGATGAGATAAGGTAAGATAAGATAAGATAAGATAAGATAAGATAAGATAAGATAAGATAAGATAAGATAAGATAAGATAAGATAAGATGAGAGGAAATGACATAAGATATGGTAAGATAAGATAAGGTAAGGTAGGGTAAGATAAGATAAGATAAGATAAGATAAGATAAGATAAGATAAGAGGAAATGAGATGAGATGAGATTAGATGAGATGAGATGACATAAGATATGGTAAGATAAGATAAGATAAGATAAGATAAGATAAGATAGGGTAAGGTAAGATGAGATCAGATAAGGTAAGATGAGATGAGATGAGATAAGGTGAGATGAGATGAGAGAAGGTAAGGTAGGGTAAGATAAAATAAGTTAAGATAAGATAAGGTAGGGTAAGATAAGATAAGTTAGGATAAGGTAGGGCAAGATAAGATCAGATAAGGTAAGATGAGATGAGATAAGATAAGGTGAGATGAGATTAGATGAGATGACCTGAGATGAGATGAGAGAAGGTAAGGTAGGGTAAGATAAAATAAGTTAAGATATGGTAGGGTAAGATAAGATAAGAGAAGAGAAGATAAGGTAAGATGAGATGAGATGAGATAAGGTAAGGTAGAGTAAGATAAGATAAGGTAGGGTAAGATAAGATAAGTTAGGATAAGGTAGGGCAAGATAAGATCAGATAAGGTAAAATGAGATGAGATAAGATAAGGTGAGATGAGATTAGATGAGATGAGCTGAGATGAGATGAGAGAAGGTAAGGTAGGGTAAGATAAAATAAGTTAAGATATGGTAGGGTAAGATAAGAGAAGAGAAGATAAGGTAAGATGAGATGAGATAAGATAAGATAAGATAAGTTTTTAGTCATGTGTCCATATTTCAACCATTTCCTAAGGACACAGTGTACATGTCTTCTACTATCTCAGTCATTATGTTTATTCTAAACTGTATTCTTAGATTTCACTGTTTAAAGTCATTTTAATCTTCTGTCCAATATGTGTCAGAACTTATTCCATCATGTTTCTTTATTTCTGAAGTTTAAACCGTACAGTATTCATCCGTGCGTCATTGTTGTGACTCGCAGGAAATGCGAAGACGCTGACTGTGGACGGCTCTGAGTCTCAGACTGTGTTGCCCAACCTGACGCCCGGGGTCACCTATGAGGTCACTGTGGTGGCCGTGAAGGGTCAGAGGGAGAGTGAGCCTGGGTCAGACAGTGTCACCACAGGTAACACATGGTCCACCTGAAACCACCACAGCACAGCAGTAATGATCCACAACAACTGCAAGAAATGAATGAATGATGTTAGCTCTGATGTTCTGATCAATAGTGTTGACTCTGTGTGTGTGTGTGTGTGTGTGTGTGTGTGTGTGTGTGTGTGTGTGTGTGTGTGTGTGTGTAGCTCTAGATAAGCCTCGTGGTCTGACTGCAGTCAACATCACAGACACTGAGGCTCTGCTGCTATGGCAACCGGCCATCGCCACTGTGGACGGATATGTCATCACCTACAGTGCAGACAGTGGTAGATGGTCGCACAACACAACACACATAACACAACATAACAAGCGCAACAAATACAACATGACACAACACACACAACACAACAAACACAACAAACATAACACAACAAATACAGCTCAACAAACACAACAAACACAACACAAGACAACAAACACAACACAACAAATAAAGGACAACAAACACAACACAACAAATAAAAGACAACAAACACAACACAACAAATACAGCACAACAAACACAACAAACACAACACAACAAATACAACAAATACAGGACAACAAACACAACAAACACAACACAACAAATACAGCACAACAAACACAACAAACACAACATAACAAACACAACACAAGACAACAAACACAATATAACAAACACAACACAAGACAACAAACACAACGCAACAAACACAGCACAACAAATAAAGGACAACAAACACAATAAACACAACACAACAAACACAACATAAGACAACAAACACAACAAACACACAACACAACAAATACAACACAACAAACACAATACAACAAATACAGCACAACAAACACAACACAACATAACAAACACAACACAAGACAACAAACACAACACAACAAACACAATATAACAAACACAACACAAGACAACAAACACAACGCAACAAACACAACAAAACAAATAAAGGACAACAAACACAATAAACACAACACAACAAACCCAACATAAGACAACAAACACAACAAACACACAACACAACAAATACAACACAACAAACACAATACAACAAATACAGCACAACAAACACAACACAACAAACACAACACAACACAAGACAACAAACACAACACAACAAATACAGGACAACAAACACAACACAACAAATACAGCACAACAAACACAACATAACAAACACAACACAAGACAACAAACACAACGCAACAAACACAACAAACACAACACAACAAATAAAGGACAACAAACACAACAAACACAACATAAGACAACAAACACAACAAACACACAACACAACAAATACAACACAACAAACACAATACAACAAATACAGCATGACAAACACAACAAACACAACACAAGACAACAAACACAACACAAGACAAGACAACAAATACAACACAACAAATACAGGACAACAAACACAACAAACACAACACAACAAACACGACAAATACAACACAACACCACGAAAACAACACAACAAATACAACACAACAAACATAACACCACAAACACAACACAATACGTTCACATAAGACAACACACATGCATCATCCACCTCCTTTACATAAAACTGGGGCTGATGAATGTATTTCTTATTCTTATATTTAATTAAAGTATTTAAGTCATCTCATTATGCATTCTTATGAGTTATAGCACACTTTTTTAAATAATAGCTTTAATATTAAATAAATACTTTTGTAATTGAAGAAGCGGCGGTATTATGTTTTTGACATGCTTTAGATTTTTATTTTTGTTTCAGATTTTCACTTTAGTTTTAGGAAGTTTTACAAGTGCAGAAGTAGATCTGGTTTTACTTTGATGGAACTGACTCATACAAATGTTTAGTTTATAGTTGATGTTTTCAGATACTACTAGGAAAGCCTGGGTTTATATAAGCTGAAAAATGCCTGTTGAAAGACTGCATTCACTTGTATTTTTCTGTTTTTCTAAATGGAAACATAAACTGCATAACACAACATAGTTGGCAAACATAATTTACAGTACAATGCAAATAATATGTTGCAATGCTGCCACCCTGTGGAACTGGTGTGTTACTGTACCACCTTCATTTCATATTAGTGGATTACTACGTTTGAAGCAAATCAAGGAAAAACGACTCAATTTTATCTTTTGCTGCATTTTATTAAGTTTAAGAAAAGTGATGTTTTTGTGTTTGTTCTGTTAGATAATTATTTTTTCTGCTAGTTTTAATTTTAGTCTTAGTTTTTACTGTGATAAACCTGTTTGGATCTGTCATTGTCAGGGCCTCAGATATCTTTTACATGTGACTGGACTGTTTTCTAGAAGCTATAGATGAGCGCAACCCTTATTTTATTCACTAATACAAATATAGTCACTGTTTAATTAAGTAAAAGTTGTCTGACACGTTACTGTAGGTGACCCTGTAATAAAACCTCTTCTGTGTCGTCCAGTGGCTCCAGTGATGGAACGTGTATCAGGAAATGTGGTGGAGTTTGAGATGAGCTCCCTGACACCGGCGACACATTACACCGTGAAGGTCTACGCCGTGAGGGATCTGGCCAAGAGCGCAGCTACAACCACAGAGTTTACCACCGGTGAGTATTCAACACAAGGCACTGAACGCAAAGCTGACCTTTAACCTCTGTCTGAAATTGGAATTATTAAAGATTCCAAAAATGTTATTGTCAGTTCAGACTCAGACTGTATTAAAGGTGCGGGAGACTTTCATGACCATTTTTTCATCAAATCTGTCAAACCTCAGTCATATCCTCAGTATCATGAATCTGTCAGTCTGTCTGTGATTACTCACCTGAATCTCTTGCATTACGGTGAAAAATTTCTTAGTGTCATCCACCATAAACAAACTATGTGTTTACAAACGGAGCCGGGAGGTAACTCGGGCATCTACGGAATTTTGTCGGGACGTGCATTGTGGGAAACGAAGGCTCGCGCCACTGCCTGACAGCGGCAGTGTGACCATATGATATTATATGGATGAAACAAACACAATGCGGAAACAGCTGAAACGCGGAAACGGCTAGAGGAATATGCATAGAGCACAGGTGTCAAACATGTGGCCCGGGGGCCAAATCCGGCCCGCCAAAGGGTGCAATCTGACCCCTGGGATGAATTTGTGAAATGTAAAAATTACACTGAAGATATTAACAGTCAAGGATGTTCAGTCTAAAGTAGGTCAGACCAGTAAAATACTATCATAATAAGCTATAAATAATGAAAAAAAAAAAGCTAATTTTTTCTTGTTTTAGTGTCAAAAAAGTAAAATTACACAAACATGTATGCATTTATACACTAGCTTTTCACAAAAAATATGAACAACCTGTAATGTCTTAAGAGAAGTATATAGTATTTTAACAATATTCTGCCTATTATCAAATGTTTTGTGTATTTGTAGATCCACTATGATCTGTACGTTGTGATGCACATGTATAAATGACAAACTGAGGTGTAATATTATTAAAATTACAAAAAGAGTTATCCTGATTGGATGGCTGTTGTGTGTTTAGATGTGGACGCCCCTCAGGATCTGGCAGCCAGTAACATCCAGACGGAGAACGCCATGCTGACCTGGAAGCCTCCCCGCGCCGACATCACCGGATACATCCTCAGCTTTGAATCTGAATCAGATGGCGCCATCCGGGTGAGCTCACAGCACAAACCCAGCTCAGACCAGTCAGTGCACGCATAACTAAAGTGTGTCCGTGTGTGTGCGTCCTCCAGGAGGTGGTCCTCAGTCCCACCGCCGTGTCCTACAACATGGCTCAGCTCAGCGCCTCCACTGTGTATTCAGTCAAACTACAGGCCATCGCCGGCCCCAAGAGAAGCAGAGTCATCTCTACCGTCTTCACCACCAGTGAGACCACAGTATATGTGACACATGAAGTGTGTGGACGACTGTGTGCGCGCAAGTGATGGGACTTTTGGCTCTTTGAAAGGAGTCGTTCAATCAGGAGCCGTTCACTGAAATGAGCTGTTCAAAAGACTGGCTCTTTTAGGTTTTTTGCATTATTTTGAAACACCAATGTTTTAATGACTAAATAGGCTACATGTGATGACTGACATTACATTTTAAAGGTGTTTAATTGGCGTGGCAGTAAATATTATCTTACCATGAAAAAGAACAGTTAGTTAAAATGTGTGGGCTAAATACATGACATGAGAGGTGACATTAGGCAAATGCTGGAGTTACATTGTCTGTAACAAATACAACAACATGAACAAAAATATATGTAAATACTAGAAAGCTGCACAATGCACAAATATCGTCAAACGGTTGTTCTTCAAAGTAGAAATAAAATGTGGTAATAAGAAAAGGAATGCCGTAAGGAGAAATAGAAAAAAAAAAGTGCACACTTTGGCCTACAGATGTATGCACTGGATGTTGCTACAACCAAACAAAAGAAACAATCTTAGCTAAAAGAAAACAATTGAAAACAAAGAGGGTTTCAGTGATGCTAAACTGACAGGCAATCGGACACTCGCTCCTTAAAAAAAAAAAAAAAAAAAAAATGAACGGCTCTTTACAAAGACTCAGTTCCCATCGCTCATTTCAAAGAGCCGTTCAAAAGATTCGATTCATTCGTGAACATCACATCACTAGTGTGTGCACATTTCAGGTCTACTATTCACATCTGATGCTTTTTGCTTTTTCTCCATGCAGCCAAATGAGGTACATGCAAAAAAAACAGTAGTGTTCACCAAGGTTATTATCATTAACGAAAACTAACGAAATGATGAAAACTGGAATTGAAAAACATTTTCACTAACTGAAATAAATAAAAACTATAATTAAAAGAAAAAAAACGATAACTAACTGAAACTGTATTGTGTGCTTACAAAAGTAACTAAAACGTATAAAAATTATGGATAAAATTCCCTTTGTTTTTGTCAACATTGGATTAATACGAAAGCGATTTATTTCGCTCTAGCAGTTTTAGCTAGCGGCACCATACGACACTTCACGATCCGTCACTTCTCGTCACTTATGGTTTCCAGTCGTCTTCTGGTCCCCACTCTACCTGGAAACATGGAGACTAAAGTTGAGAGAAAGCAGCAGAGTCCTGTCTAGGATTTATTTGAATACGACAGAGAAGAAGAGAAAAGATACAACAAAACTAAAATTAATACTAAAACTAAACTAAAACTAAGCATTTACAAAAAAAATGAAAACTAATAAAAACTAGCAAACCTGCTTTAAAAATTAATTAAAACTAACTGAATTAGAGAAAAAAAGTCAAAACTACATAAAACTAAACTATAATAAAAAATCCAAAACTATTATAACCTTGGTGTTCACATCGTTTCCTTCAGTAAAGGTAGTATCACACTCCAAATATACACTGCTACAAGTAAAAATCATGCATTTCTAACGTTACTAAGTAAGTAACTTAACTATACAATGGTCCCTGTCAGTGTTTTACTATTATTTATGATGTCTTTCAATGGGTTTTACTGCTGCAATAATGTGTATATTGCATTTTACTGTTGTAGATGTTTGATGTTTGGTCATTTTTACGACTTTATAGTTTTTAAGAGGTTCCCAAAAGTGCTGAGTTACGACAAATCTCAATTTAGAGAGACATAAAAGTCACATGATTTCTGGTCTCATTGTTCAAAGTAAAGTCATGCTGAAAAAGATCAGATCTGTGTCTGATGTAGGACCAGGTATAAAGTGGACCAGATCAGGATACAGGTTCAATACTATGTGATTTTTGCTGTTCACACTGTCATGAAAAAAACAGATCTGCCATTTTCCTGTAGTTTGACTGTTAGCTAAGGCTACGTTTACACTGCAGGTCAATGCAGTAAAATACAGTCTTTTACAGTTATATTCTTTCTGACAGTGAACAGCAAAAATGACATGAAATCTGGTCTTTTCCTCTCAGATGTGGGCCACTTCTATATGTGGTCCTGAAGCTGATACAGATCTGATCTTTTTCACCGTCATATCTGAAATCATGCATCTTTTATGTAGCTTTAAATGGAAATCTGTTACAACTCTGAACTGGGGGGAGTCTCTTACATCCTATAAAGTCCTTCAAATGTAATATTTACATGAGTGTCGGTAAAACAAGTGGTGCCAGGCACAACAAACCCCACCCCCTCACACATATTGTAGCTTATTTTGGCATTGATCCAGCTGATGTCATCTCACTGGCAAAAATCCAAGTCTTTCCAAGTGTATTTTTCTCGTTTCTAGTCAAAGTATCTCATCACACTTCAAATAAGACATAATCACCTGAAGAGTAACTTAATTAATTTTATTATTATTATGTTAATTTTAACTTAATTCAAGATTTTTTTTTTTTTTTTTTTTTGCTTAATTCAAGCAAAAAAAATCTGCCAATGGAACAAGTGAAAATTATCTTGGTCTAATTTTATCTAATTCTTTCTCTATTAAGAATTTGTTCTGTAGCATAGACAAAGCACATTCTACATTTTCAGAAACCTGTATTCATGGCAATGATGTGCTTGATTCATGAATCCCTGGTTACAACATAGTCAATACTTTATCCCAACATAAGATCTGTTGTCTAAAAATAAGTACTTATATCTCATCTTTAGGTGATTATGTCTTATTTTAAGTATATTTACACCAAGTGTATTTTTTCACATTTCTAGTCAAAGTATCTCATCACACTTAAAATAAGACATAATCACCTAAAGAGTAACTTAATTTTATTATTATTATGTTAATTCAAGATTTATTTAATTTATTTTTTTTTTGCTTAATTCAAGCAAAAAAAAAAAAAAGTGCCAATGGAACAAGTGAAAATTATCTTGGTAAGATTTCTTGCCGTAAGATTTTCCAGATCTATTGTCTAAAAATAAGTTCTTATATCTCACTGAAAAGTTACTCTTTAGGTGATTATGTCTTATTGTAAGTGTAATGAGATATTTTGACTAGAAAAGAGATTTTTGCAGTGCATGTCTATGCATGTGCTGATGTCAGCATATCAGTTGCCTCTATATATGTGACAAGTTTGAAGTAAATTGAAACAAAAGTGACGTTTTTATAGACATGTGAAATTTCGCCCATTATGAGTAAACAGGAGAAGAAAAAAGATTTTAAAAATTCCTGAAAAATTGAAACTTTGACCTACTTTTCCCAAAATGTAAAGACATCTTTTCTGGGTCACTGGCAATTTATAAATCCAAATTGGTATGAATTCAACCAATACTTTTGCTGCTACAGACATTTGAATTTTCGCCCATTGTAAGTAAATGGGGGGGGGGGGGTTTAAAAAATTAATTAAAAAGTTTAACTTTGACCTACTGTTCTCAAAATGTAATGAGATCAGTTCTGGGTCACTGGCAATGAATGAATTCAATCAGTAGTTTTGCTGCTAGAGCATTAACAAACAAACAAAACAAAACAAACCAAAACTAAAACCCCTTGCCTCCTCGGGCAGGGTAATGAATCTAAAACATGTCATATAATAGTAAAACACTGATGAGGACTACTTTACTAGACAATAATAGTGATAGTAATTACTTATTTGATCTTAACAGGTTTTGAATGTACAGCTTTTACTTGTAGTGGAGCATTTCCACAGTGTTCAGTTGTACTTTTACTGAAGGAAATGCCAAATTTTACAAAAATAACATGAACAACCAGGCACAGCAGTCAGATCTGAGCTATAAACTGGAGTTTAGCAGTAAGTCTGTGTTCCTACAGATGTGTAATTGGCTGCTTGTGCAGGGCTCTGTTACAAATCCTCCTTATTTCCTATCATTTTGGTGAGTATTCAGCTGTGTCCTCCTGGTTTTGTGTAGCTGGCGTCCTGTACCGACACCCCAGGGACTGTTCCCAGGCTCTGCTGAACGGGGACAGCACCTCAGGCCTGTACACCATCTACCTGGGTGGAGATGAGAACCAGCCGGTCCAGGTCTACTGTGACATGAGCACAGATGGAGGCGGATGGATTGTAAGCAGCGACTCAACACTCATTTCATCTCATTTATTTATTCATTCCAATGCAAATGACTGGAAAGGAGCAGGATGAAGAAAACTTGTAATACCAGCCCCTTTCTTAAAACATCTGCTTATATAAGATAAGTTGCCGTCACAGCTATTACAGTAAACAGTTTACATGATAATCAATAATAATAATAATAATAATAATAATAATAATAATAATAATAATAATGAATTGCATTTATAAAGCACTTTTCATTCAGCAGAATCTCAAAGTGCTACAGAGAGAAGACAGTTCAATAAAAAATAAAATACTATGTCAGGAATAAAAGACTTAAGTGAATAAAACAAAGCATCATGGTGAAAATCATCAGTGGAAATAAAACAAATCCAAAATCTAAAAGTAAAATTATTTTGTTACATATTTATATAAAGCTTCTCTTTTATCTCCTTATATAACCTCATAAAACTGAAAAATATTTGTACAGCTCTTCTTTTCCATTGCTAAAGAATTCCACATTCTGACACCCACAACCGAAATACACATTTGCTTCACATTAGTCTGAACTCTTTGCTGTTTAAAATTAAACCTACTTTTATATTTTTCATCCTGTGATACTAAAACAAATAATCTCTGACAATTTGCAGCAAAAGTCCTTAATTCCAAAAGTCCTTAATTCAGCTAACTCTGTAAACTTAAACAATCCTGATTTAATAAACAACTTTTTTTTATATATGTCATGTAGAAGACGTCAGTCACAGTGAGAACCCCAGGTACACCTTCAGATTTCTCTACGTTCTCAGTTGTGTTTTGTTCTTTTTTTATTTGCAGGTTTTCCTCAGACGTCAGAGCGGTAAACTGGAGTTTTTCCGTAACTGGAAGAACTACACCGCCGGATTTGGTGACATGAACGATGAATTCTGGCTCGGTAATTTTTTTAGCTAACACAAGAAGCATGCCACCCTTGTTTTCTTCAATTTCTTGTTCATTTTAATGCCTGGTACAACTAAAGGTTTGTTTGGACAAATATAATGATAACAACAAACATAGCTCATAGTAGTTTAATTTCAGAGTTGATATCTAACCATTTTCCATATTTGTTTTTTTTTATAATACCAAAATCACTTCAGTTCTTACATCAGTATCTATGGCATTGTACTGACAAAAACAATGCTTTTAGACATTCCATGTTTTCTTTTCTGTCTGTTTTAGTCACATGATACACACAGAAGTTAGTACTTGATTGCATAACCATTATTTCTGATGACTTTTGGTGGTCTAATAAGTTTTCACGCAACTGTACCTGACATTGGAAAATTACTTTACTTACTATTTTGACAATTAAGCCCTGGAGCACTGACAAGGGCGGGGGGGGGCATGACAAATTCATGAGGCCCAATGTTTGTGGGGGGCCCATAGAACAGAGGAGGGGGTCCAGTGGATACAGGCTGGAAGTTGTGAAAATGTCCTTTAAGATCCACTGTATAAGAGAGGCATAGAAGTCGGAAATCGGATGTTGAAAGTATGTTAAGTTTCAGTTTCGTTTTCACACTAGCGCATGTATGGACCACACCGACACAAGATAATGAATTTTATGAAAGGGCCCACAACGTTTAGCTTTCATGGGCCCCACAATTGGTAGCGACACCCCTGATTATGCCTCATGTCTGATTTGCATCATATTTATTGTAGGTCCTATATTCAAATCTCACCTAATTTTAGGATCTGCGTCACAGCAACAACACAAATATATACATTTTTTTCTATAATTATAATTGTAAATTAATTTAGGCATTAAGGGGTTATTACTGTGTGAAATCTCAGTCCAGTGATCTACAGGCTGAAAATGTCATTTCTTGTTCAGGTCTGTCCAACCTGCATAAGATCACATCTGGAGGTCAGTACGAGCTGAGAGTGGACCTCAGAGATAAGGGAGAAACAGCCTACGCTCAGTACGACAAGTTCTCCGTCTCTGAACCTCGGACCCGCTACAAAGTCCACGTCGGTGGATACTCTGGAACTGCAGGTAAACTTCTGCAGTTAAAAGTTAAGACCTTAACCTTTAACCCCTGAGACACACAGTCAGGTAAACGTGCTGTTGTGAATTGTCGTGTGTTTCAGGTTCAGAAAAGCTGTTGTGAGTATGTGATTGTGTTCCTTTTCTGCAGTGGTTTTGTTTTACTGTGGGTTTTAGGGTCAAAACAGGTGGAATAACAGAAAAAGACAAAGAGAGGAATTGAAGTTTGACAGGTTTTTACTAAATAAGGCACTCAGAATGTACATCAATAAAAGATTTAGGATGTTGAACACGAACTGTGAACTGAAACACAGTGAACAACAAAGACCTGAATTTTGTCCCAGTAGTTTTTGTTTTGGGGCTTTTTTTTTTCTAAATCAGTCCAGCTGCTTTTTGGCACCTGGTTGAACTCCAAAAAGCAGTTACATGATCAAAACTTGGTAAAAACTACACGAGTGTGTAAATGTAAATATGTTTGTTTGCATATATAATCTTTAATACTATTCATGTTATTGTTCTAAAAAGTAGGATGACCATGAAAAGCATTGATCTTCACAAATCACTCTTGTGTTATGTTTCACACTGCAAAGTCTATGTTTATATGACATTATTCATCCAATTCAATCCAATCCAACTTTATTTATAAAGCACTTTAAAACAACCACTGTGGACCAGTGATTAAAAGCACAATACAAATTAATAAAAGCAATAAAAAAACATTAAAATCAAATAAAAATAAATGAATAAAATAAGTTAAAATGTAAAAACAGAAACAAAATGCCAACATTCATGTAACAAAGATTCACAAATTACTTTTTTTTTCCTTTCAGTGAGCAATATTGACATCCTTTTTTTTTTCTTTTTCAAAAAAAATAAAAAATGAGAACAGTGTACTTTGTTCCAGTGATGTCCAGTGTAATATGTTGAGACTGTTCTGAATAAAAATTTGAATTAAAAAAAAATAATTATTATTATTATGTGGACCTTTGTCCAAACAGTTAGTGTCAGAATAAATTGAGTCACTTTCACAGTGAAAAATAAATAAATAAATAAAAAATTAAAAACACAGTAAATGAAAAATAAGGGAAAAACACTACAACACTGCAAACAACATTAAAAGCAAAAAACGACAAGGAAAACAGTGTAAAAAAAAATGTCTATTTTTATACTGTGCAGGTTTCACTCCCTGCTCTGTGTCCCCCCCCTAATTTACACAGTTTGCGGGTGGTGCACTGAGCATGCTCAGATGTCTATGGAAAGGACAAGATCTATCCTGTCAGCATGTTTTTTTTTGTTTGTTTTTTGTAATTAATGTTTTTATTGGAGTTTTCACTTGGTACATGACAATCATACAATGTGGTTGAATGTTAACAAACAGGGCTTTTATACATAAATGAAACATATCAAAAATGCTACAAAGCATGGAAGTTCTAAAAAAGAAAAAAATAAATACATAAAATAGATAAATAAATAAATAAATTAATACCTGGAGGGAAGTAGTTCAGCTGCTATCCTGCTGACTGTCAGTCATAGTCATGTAAGAGCAGAATGGTTCCCAAACTGGTGCTGTGGTCCCATCCCTACTGTTAAACTTATAAAGCACGCATTCATATGAAGCAGTCTTTATCATCATGTTTACCCATTCTTTAAAGTGTGGGGCTTTAGGGGTTTTCCAGTGTTTAAGAATAATCCTAACTGCCACTGAGAGCCCAACAGAAAATATCCTGTTTGATACGTTAGCAGTCTGTCCTTTTTCACCCAGTAAACACAGGTGTGGACAGAGTGGCACCATTCTGTCCTGTCAGCACGTTATGAATTTTTTCTTACTGAGCAAACGGTTGAATTTTTCTTAATATTTAAAATAAATCATACATTCATAAAGCTCACCACAGACATGTCAGAGGTTAAAGGGTTAAAGGCGGTGCTAGTCTTCTTACAGCCTGAAGGCCACTGGGTCCAGGTGTAGATGTAAATATTCCTCATCTCATTGACCTGACTGTCTCTTTCATTGTATGTTTTGTGCAGGTGACTCCATGACGTACCATCACGGGCGCCCCTTCTCCACCTACGACCACGACAATGACATCGCCGTCACCAACTGTGCCCTGTCTTATAAGGGAGCCTTCTGGTACAAAAACTGCCACCGTGTCAACCTCATGGGCCGATACGGAGACAACAGTCACAGCAAGGTACAGTAGAGCTGGAAACATACTGTGAGGTTTATAGAAGAGGGGAGGTCACTGCAGTTTATCACAGAATTTTCAAAGGGCTATTATTGTGTGTGAAAGGCTAAGTACAAAGGCTGAACCCAAAAGCAAGACCACAAGTAAATAAGGTTTAGTGTTTTTATTAAACACTTTCACAGAGAACAAGGTACAACACAGAACACGGCAGACAAACGAACAGGATCCAAGAAACGCTGGTTAGTGAACACAAACGAGTTGTAGAGCACAAACTGGCAAACAAACAGGGGAAGACTGAGGGTTTAAATACACAGGAGGGCGGGAAGCCAATTGGACACAGGTGGAGATAATCAGGGAGGAGTCAGGTAATCAGGGAAAAGGTGAACACGATCAGGGAGAGGAAGTAAAGACAACAGACAAGACACATGAGGGAAACTTAACAAAATAAAACAGGAAATGACAAACAAAACAGACAAGACAGACAAAGTCCAATAGCCGACATGACATTGTGTGTCTTTCAGAGTGTTTCTAGACCCCTTTATATGTCTCTATGGCTCAAACTGGATTAATCAGACATTATTTATTCATACAAAAATTGACAAGTTATGGTTTAAAGCAGGGGTGTCAGATTAATTTTAGTTCAGGGGCCGCATAAAAGTAAAATAAAAAAGTAAAATGATATTTACATTTACAATATCCTTCCAAAAAATGTGAATGACATGAACAAACACAAACAACCTAAAGAAAAATCAGTGCAAATTAACCCTTTGATGCATGAATTATGAGAACCTTAGTCAAGATTTTTTTTCCTGACTGTTTTTATTCCTCTTTAGGCATGAAAAAAACAATGTGATTGAAATTTTTTTTTTTTAATGAACATATTTTTTATGGAGTTACAAAAATGTCCACTCATCTGGACACCATGCGTTTAATTTTTGAAGCAAAGAAATATATATTTACTGATATGTTATGTAACAACTATGAAATAAAAACTATTTTAATGCTGTTAATCTGATGTTTTCTCACATTTTAGCATAATCTAATAGTAGTTATTACTCACTTCATGGAGATAATA
Organism: Sphaeramia orbicularis; assembly: GCF_902148855.1. Taxonomy (NCBI): domain Eukaryota; kingdom Metazoa; phylum Chordata; class Actinopteri; order Kurtiformes; family Apogonidae; genus Sphaeramia; species Sphaeramia orbicularis. Next base: position 45,312,970 of record NC_043965.1, on the reverse strand, counting down.
TGCAAAAAAAAAACATTTTGTTTAAAAAAAAAAAAAAAAAAAATATATATATATATATATATATATATATATATATATATATATATATATATATATATAGTCTAATAACAATAATAAGCAACTGATTTACACTCAAACATGTTAGTGCAGATCAGGTTTATAAAGAACAGCAAAGTTACAGTAATGGTATGAATTGCAGTGTATTATGGGATGGTGCATAAGTGTCCACTGTGTTGGCTGTTATGGAACTAAAACAAAACCCATGAATATACAAAAGAACAGCTGGAGAACAACTGTCCACTGGAGTGACCACTATGCATGAAAGGGTTAAACAATATTATGCCTCATCTTATTATTTACAACAAACAGATTACAGTGGGTTTACAAATACACAAAACATTTAGTAACAGGCAGAATATTGTTAAAATTGCACTTTTTTTTATACTTTTGTTTATTTTAGACACAAACATAATACAAAACATAGGGGGGAAAAAAATGAAAATGGAACAAATGTTGGGCCTGAAAGGGAGTAGGAAGAAGCCATTGCTTGTCTAGTTTTACCCCTGTTTCCAGTTCAGTCCAATATAAGATTGTGATTATCTATATACATGTACACCACAGTGTCAAACATGCGGCCCGGGGGCCAAATCCGGCCCGCCAAAGGGTTCAACCCAGCCCCTGGGATGAATTTGTAAAATGCAAAACTTACATTGAAGATATTAACAATCAAGGATGTTAAAATCATTTTAGGTCATTTCAGTCTAAAGTGGATCAGACCAGTAAAATACTATCATAATAACCTATAAATAATGAGAACTGTAAATTTGTCTCTTTGTTTTAGTGTAAAAAAAGTAAAATTTCACAAAAATGTGTACATTTACAGTCTAGCCTTTAACAAAAAATGTGAATATCTGAAATGTCTTAAGAGAAGTATGTGGAATTTTAATAATATTCTCCCTGTTATTTAATGTTTTGTGTATTTGTAGATCCACTATGATCTCTAAGTTGTGATTCACGTGTATAAATGATAAACTAAGGTGTAATATTGTTAACATTGCACTTATTTTACTGAAGAATTTTCAGGTTGTTCATATTTGTTCATGTTATGTTCAAGTACAATTCGTAGATGTAAACATTTTCATTATGGAATTTACTTTTTTCACTCAAAAGTTCTTATCCTATTATTTATATTATTTTACTGGTCTGGCCCACTTTATATGATATTAGGCTGGATGTGGCCCCTGAACTAAAATGAGTTTGACTCCCCTGATGTACACCCATACATACATACATACACCCATACATACATACATACATACATACATACATACATACATACATACATACTGTAGCGACTATCTTTCGTCCACCCAGAACTCCACAGTACCACTACTATTAAGCAGTCTTCTTAGCAGTAAATGTGACTCGAAAAGAATCTTCTGAGGCAGTAACTCTGTTCAAAAAAGAACTTTACCGAAAACAGCAAAAAACAAAGTTACAAGATTCACTCTTGGCTGAACTAGGCGTATCGGTCAAAAAACTGTCCTGCTCCTTAGGCTGCTTAACTTGGTCTAAGAGCTAAGTAACAGTGATGTCATCAGCAGTGTGATTAAAAGGAGCAGTTCAACATTTTTAAAGGAACAATACTAAACCATTGTAAGTAATATCAGTATGGCTCTTACACATTAGGATGGTCCAACAATCATGGTAAAAAATAAAGTTTCAGATAACCTCAATTAGAACCCTGCATTAGGTTTTGGCATTCAAAAGATGATTTAGGAAAAAATTTGGAAGAAAAAGCAGATGTTTTAGAGGTTGCACAAAGCCTCTACATCAGAGCATGGTTTGAAGCTCCATCACCAGCGAAAGCCCCGGCAAAGGATTTGGCATTCCTTAAAAAGCTGTCACAGTATGAAAAGTCAGTTGTCAAGAAAGCAGCCTTAACAGTTTTGGGCCGACATCTGTGGTACTGGAGTGAAGAACTGGTTGAACTCCAGTGTGACACAAGAGCAGAAGCAGCTGATGGTTCACAACATGATGGAAAATGAAGGTTCTTTCGGTTCCACTAAAGCATTGGGATGCCCTGAATCAAGCAGATTATGAAGGGAAGCAGGTCAGTGATTTTGTCCCCACCAGCACCATGTGTTTCTTTGAAACTTTGGATCTGCCACAAACATTCTTCAGAATTCCTCCAGAAGACTGGGCTGATGATGCAGACTTTCAGAAGGCTGATCAAATTGTGCATTCCAGAAAAGTTGTCAATGATGTTGCTGAAAGAGGGGTGGAGCTTATTCAAGACTTCAACTGTAGCCGAACAATAAATGAAGATCACAAACAGTACTGGCTCCAAGTTGTCAAAGAGCACAGGAACATTTTTTGTAATTTCAATAAAGCAACAGTGGTTGCTGGACTTTCTAAGTAACATTTTTATGTGAGTTGCAGTTTGATTTTGAGAATAAAATTACAAATTATTCTAATATGCCTTATTCATTTGGCTAGTTATATTATAGTGTATAGAGCAATCTTCACGTGTCTTGTGCAACCTCTAAATATTAATTAATTTGCATAAAATTTGGACCAAAGTAATTTGGCCAGATATGGAACCAAATGCAGGGTTCTAATCCAGAGAATCTGAAAAAAAATTTTTTGGACCACCCTATTACACATACTTTTATACATGCAGCCACATACCCATATACATTCTTACCAAATCATGTATTCATCTGTACACCAACCCACATCTGCACCATCTATATTAGGAGAGAAAGAGAGAGAGACAGGAGAGGGGGAGAAGGGGGAGACACATGAATGCAATTGATGCACAGATAACTGAACCAGAACTGTCAATAGTAGATCAGCTGGTGCTGGTACAACCACCAACAACCAGAACAAATGTCCAGAAATATTTGTTTATTTGCACATTGTAAAACAGCAAGAAAAAAGAAAAACAACAACATTCAAACACTCAAACATTCAAATCATTGTGCAGGAGAGGTTAGAAGCCAAAAAAGGCTTCCCTGAATACCTCCCTGGAAATAAACAATACACAGGAGAAAAAAGAAAAAAATTAAAAATAAATAAATAAATGCAATATAACTGAAATAATAACCTAAAGTAAAAACAACAAAAATGCAAATCACACTATAAATCATCAAATACAAATCAAATGATACACAGCCTTACATTTTTTCATGAATTAAAGTCCTTTTCAGATGCTTTTTAAATAATGATAAAGTAGATGTTGATTGAAGTTCAGGTTGTAGATTATTCCACAGATTTGGTCCACGATATTTTAGAGAATACTGACAGACAGAAGTTCGGCAGTACGGAAGATACAATTTGCTTGAATATCTTGTAGGATAATTGTGAATAACAGAAGACAACATAAAGAAGTTCTGGAAAACTTAAGGAAGAATATGAGTTCAGTGAACATATTTGTACATGAAGACACAGGTCTGGTAAACGTTCACATCAAAAACTGAGAGAAGTTTGAATTTTTTGAAAAGAGGAGCAGATGAGTCGAGTCTGTTTGAAAAGCTGATCATTCTTAAAAATTTCTTTTGAATTAGGCGAATCTTATTGAGATAAGTGGGACAGGTTGCCGCCCAAACAGTATTGCAATAAGTAGTGTAAGGATAAATTAAGCAATAATAAAAAGTCAAGAAACAGGAATGATTTATCAGTGATATATAAAAGCACCAGTAGTGGATGTACCACTACGGAATCATGAAACGATGTATTATTATAGGTATTAGTGATTTTAACATCCTTGATTGTTAATATCTTCAATGTAATTTTTGTATTTCACAAATTCATCCCATGGGCCGGTTTTGGCCCACAAGCCAGGTTTAAAGCAATGGTAACAAAGAATGTAACAAAGAATTTTTGCTCAAGTACTGCATTTTAGTCCAAATTTGAAGTGCTTAGACCAGAGCTTTTGCATTATATTTAAGGTTTTTTGCTTTTACTCCACTACATCTCAGTAAAATATTAATTTAAGGGCCAATTTTTCCTACACCACTTCTAATTCACAAGGGTGTAATCCAGAAAAAGCACCACAGCCCAACAAGGTTATAATAGTTTTGGATTCTTCATTATAGTTTAGTTTTATTTAGTTTTGACTTTTTTTTCTCTAATTCAGTTAGTTTAAATTAGTTTTTAGAGCAGGTTTGCTGGTTTTTATTAGTTTTCGCTATTTTCTAAATGCTTAGTTTTAGTTTAGTTTTAGTTTCTTTATATCTTTTATCTTCCTTGCTGTCGTATTCACATAAATCCCAGACAGGACTCTGCTGCTTTCTCCCAACTTCAGTCTCCATGTTTCCAGGTAGAGTGGGGACCAGAAGATGACTAAACGACAAGTGTTGAGAAGTGACGGACTGTTAAATATCATATGGTGCCAGCAGCTAAAATTGCTTGAGGGAAATAAATCGATTTTATATCAATCCGACATTGACAAAGACGAAAACAAAGGAAATTTATCCAACATTTTTATCCGTTTTAGTTAGTTTTATAAACACACAATACAGTTTCAGTTAGTTATTGTTTTTTCGGTAACACTCTACTTGAAGGTCTAGTTTATAATGCATTAAGCGCACATACATAAGACATTGTAATGCATTTATAATGCATTATAAAAGTCATTACAACAGTTTATGATCATGTAAAACAACTTATACCAAGGTTAATAAAGTATTATAAGTGTAGGCATAATGTATTATAAATTCAGCTTTCATAATGTTTTGTACATCCATACCAAAGTGACAACAGTGTTTGTAGGAAGAATCTCAAGTCCTGGGTTACGTAACACATTATCAATTGTATGATATAACACAAGTATGATGACTTACAAGCAGTATCTGCTGGCTCTAAGTAAAGCGTAAGTCAAAAATTATACATTAAAGTGTTCTTAATAACTCTTTATTTTGCAAAAAGAAAACATTAAAAGAACACAGACAGTAAATAGAAGTGTTACATGTTGCTTTATACATAAATCAAAAATAATGAGGCAGCTCTAAATCTTTGTTAATTCAAACACATACTTTTTTTTTAATAAATGTGAAATCCCTAAAATAGATGGGTATAGGGACCAGTGAAAAAACCTAACAAAAGTTCTCCACCTAAAAAAATTAATTTCTTCACACTGCTTTGGTATGGAGGTATAAAACATTATGAAAGCTGAATTTATAATACATTATGCCTACACTTATAATACTTTAATAACCTTGGTATAACTTGTTGTGCATGATCATAAACTGTTGTAATGACTTTTATAATGTATTATAAATGCATTATAATGTCTTATGAATGTGCGCTTAATGCATTATAAACTAGACCTTCAAGTAAAGTGTTACTGTTTTTTCTTTTAATTATAATTTTTATTAATTTCAGTTTATGAAAATGTTTTTACAATTCTAGTTTTCATCATTTCGTTAGTTTTTGTTAACAATAATAACCTTGCAGCCCAACTATTCACAAAATTATGATCGCAGAAGCAGTCTGTTTATTTCAGTCATGTGCTGTTTATCTGTACACAAATGAATGCAGAGCCAGATTTTAAAGACATGCCTGATGAGAGCATGAGAAACCCACAATACAGGCACAGCATGTTACTACAATAATAAACACAAGGGTAGGTTTCCTGAATGTGGTTTTGATGGTGAAACAGCAAGGAGTGGCAGCAGAAGGAGGAAGTTTCTGCAGTGGAACTAGAGGAGTTAGTGGACATGTTGAATGAGGAGTATAGAAGAGTGACTAAACCTGTTCATAAAGGAAGATCAAGATCTTTACCAGAAGCTACTCAGGCTAAAGGAGGAAATAAAAAAAGACAATACCACACATGAAACAAAGGAGACGCACGCAGAAGTAGAATCTGTGGCTTCTGTAGCATTGTCAGTGTCTCCAATAATGATCTAAGGATGAGGGTCAGCGCAGGTGTAAATGTGGACGGGTTAATGGTCGATCTGCTTTTGTTTGTCGTTCACTAATGGCAGTTAAATAATCAACAGTCACAAACCTTAGTAAGTCACATTGCAAATATTCTCCTAAACAACAATATGCAATGAGGTCAAGTTAGATGTTTTGTTTGTTTTTTTTAAATTTCAAACATGTTTAACCCTTTCATGCATACTGGTCACTACAGTGGACAGCTATTCTCCAGCTGTTCTCTTGTATATTCATGGGTTTTGTTGTTTTATTTGCATATCAGCCAGCACAGTGGACGCTTTTGCATCATCCCATACACTGCAATTAGTAGTAGTAGTAGTAGTAGTAGTTTATTTTGAGCACATAGAATCATCAGATAACAAAGAATCATACAACATGGTCAAAACAAATAAATAAATAAATAAATTTTGTGCTCGAAAAGGAGTGGGAAAAAGTATAACTTATTGACTCCCACCCCCTTTTTACAAACTAATAATCAAACTAGATCTGCCTCCTTTGCTTTGTTAACACACATTTTCCTCTGTATATTTTTTACAATAACACAAAACATCCATAAAAACCATTCATATACACTTTTTTTAGTCACCTCATACACAACCAGATTTGCAATAATCAACTGTTTTCAATATAAACTATAATATACATATCCACCCCAAATATTTACTCCAAATACAATGATCAATAAATATGATAGTACCATACTATTACTGTAACTTTGCTGTTCTTGATAAACCTAATGTGCAATAAGGTCAAAAGACAGTATTCAAAATCTCTCTGACGGGACATTTTAGAGACAATTTGACAGATTAGTGTTGCTAAATGACCCAGATTTTTACTTTTAAATTAATGTTCGCTTTAGTTGGACCATAAGGGATTATCCAAAACAAGGAGCTACTTTATATTGAAATAAACGTTGGAATGGCAGTCAATTAAAGTTCGTTCTCTGACGGGACATTACTGTGTTTTGACCCGTTAACATGTTTGAGGGTAAATCAGTTGCTAATTGTTATTAGACTGCAATTAACAGTTTTCTTACACAAATAATTGTTTTTGTTTTGTTTTGTTTTGTTTTTTTGCATATTATCTCCATGAAGTGAGTGATAACTAGTATTAGAGTATGTTAAAATGTGAGAAAACAGATTAGCTGCAAGAAAAATGTTTTTATTTCATAGTTTTCATACAGTATATCACTTTCTGATGATGGATTTTAAATACATGTTTCTTTGCTTCAAAACTTAAACACATGGTGTCCAGCTGAGTCGACATTTTTGTAACTCCATGAAAAATAGGTTCATTTAAAAAATTACAATCGCATTATTTTTTTCATGCCTAAAGAGGAATAAAAACACTCGGGGAAAAAATCTTGACTAAGGTTCTCATAATTCATGCATGAAAGGGTTAATATTCACAGTACTTGTAAAGAAAAGAACAAAAAATGTACTCAGGTGTCAGTTCAATAAGGTAAATAGAATAGAATAGAATAGAATAGAATAGAATAGAATAGAATATGATGGGATAGAATAGAATAGAATAGAATAGAATAGAATAGAATAGAATAGAATAGAATAGAATAGAATAGAATAGAATAGAATAGAACATGATGGAATAGAATAGAATAGAATAGAATAGAATAGAATAGAATAGAATAGAATATGATAGAATATGATAGAATAGAATAGAATAGAATAGAATAGAATAGAATAGAATAGAATAGAACATGATGGGATAGAATAGAATAGAATAGAATAGAATAGAATAGAATAGAATAGAATAGAATAGAATAGAATAGAATAGAACATGATGGGATAGAATACAACATGATAGAATAGAATAGAATAGAATAGAATAGAATAGAATAGAATAGAATAGAATAGAATAGAATAGAATAGAATGAAAGCTGAACTAAATAATTCTAAAAATCCCTCGACAGTTCAACCTTCGGCGGACTTGCTGTTGAGCAACGCCTTGGGTCTTGTTCATTGATCCTTTGAGTCATGACAGAGACCTGAGGAAAGACTGGTTGGTCTGGTTACATGGGTTTAACTCTCTAACACCATCTGTCTACTTTCCGCTTCAGGGCGTGAACTGGTTCCACTGGAAGGGCCACGAGCACTCGATCGAGTTCGCAGAAATGAAGATTAGGCCATCCAACTTCAGAAACTTGGAGGGAAGGAGGAAACGATCATAAAGCACCGACAACAACTACAACAACAACAACCACCACACTGCTACTACTCCGTCTGGACTCCCCATAAAACCACCTCAGATCCCACACCCACCCACCCTGCAGCGACCAAAGCCACTGCCAAGCGCCCTGCTGCCTACGCGGAAAAAAAAACACCAACACAGCTTCCCTCCCCATCTCATTCGACCAGCCTCCCCTTTCCTCCGTGAATCGTCGTGGAAATGCTGCCTGTGCGGAAATTGCATGTTACAAACTGGACTTACAAGATTCTTTCCACACACCAAAGAAAGCAAAAACCTGGCTATGACTAAGTACTTTTGTTTTTTTGTGTTGCAGCATTTGTTTGTGGGGAGGCGCGTGTGCAGCTTGGGCGTTACGATGTGTACAGTCATTAACACAGTCCTGCTATATTTCACATCCAAGCCACGTGTAGTTGTGGGGGTTTCGCAGAAAAGGACAGGCTGTTTATAGAACAAGGGGGTTTCTTTGCTAAAACTGATCACAAAAATCCTATTCCTGGTACGTGTACATGTATACATCTGATTGAAACATTTCTAAAGGGATATTCCTCAGATGGCACTGCTCAGATGTCAGACATGTCCATCTAACTCGCCATTTGTCTGTCTTTGTGCGACCTAACTCGTCTCAGAGTCACTTTACCCCTCCCCTTTTCTCCTCCCCTACCCCGGTTCCTTCGTCTCCCCCACAATGCTAGCCAACATCTGAAGTGACAGAGATGGGAATAAAAAAAGAAAAAAAAAAAAAAGAAATTTGAATAGTATTTTACCCTCTACATCCCGTGTCCATGTGGATGCCAACGTTTCCATTCATAATGTGAGCTCCTGAAGGCATCGCAACCGCAGTATTGTGTTTAAAAAAAAAAAAAAAAAGCAAAAAAAAAAAGCGAAAGAGCACAGAAAAAAAGAAGTCTTTCCATTTGTTTTGTTTCTTCTATGAATCTGAGGCAGGACCTGTTATTCAGTATATAATGAAATGCGGTGGTTTCTTTCTTTACTTTATGCAAAATGTGAATCCAGTTCGTATATGTGGAACAAGAGAATGTTATGTGTTATCAGCACAGAAAAAGGCCAATTCAATTGATTCCCAGTGGATATAGTAAGGTCTCCACGGTTATGTTGATGAAAAATAGTGTTTGGAAAGGCCAAAACTAGACAACTAGTTTCTGTTTCCAGTCCCCGACCCCTCCCCACCCGAACCCAGCCCACTTCCCAGCATCCCCTGCTATGGCGGGATACTAAACCACTGACCTTCTAAAGAATGCCTGTGTAAATTAAGTTTGTTTTTATTGTTTTGTTTGTTTATAACTGGGTGAACAACAGGTGTTTCTCTGTAAACTGTATTACAATAAAACAGTTTGTTTAAAAGGAACACAGTCGGGTTTTGCTAATATTCATTTTCATATTTCTACCTGTGTAGACTAGACATAATAAATACTTTATTTATATAGAAACACTGTTTGAAAATGACAAGTGCATAACAATAATGATAGAATATTCAGCTATATGTGGAGTAACTACAGGCATAGAAAGAGGATTACACAACACAGTGTATTAACTAAACTGAATTCATACACATATACACATATAAAATAGGCAAATTTACCTATTTTGGGGAAATGTTTGTCACTGTCCTCTCCAAATATAATTGCATAAATAATGTAATCCTTCCACAAGAGCATCAATAGTTTAGTACAAAGGCTCAAACAGTGCCCAAACATCTACAGGATTATAATTATAATTATAAAAGAGGACTAACATCTGAGGTTATGTGTAAAAAAAAAAAAAAAAAAAAATTTTTGTGATGACTTTCTAATGATGTTTTTTTTCTCCACATTTAACCTTTTATAAGTGATCTATCACCATTTGTTATAATATTATCCCCTTATATTTTGCATTTTTCAGAACAAATCAGTACAAATCTTAGCTATATTTATGTCATTGACCCTGGCGAAACTGGGTCAACTGACCAGCTCCATCCAATTTCTGAGAAGTCTCTACTACAGGCATCAACCTATTCCAGTTCTGGGAAGTCTATGATTATTCTATCTGAACCATCATGCAGTTCCACACCCTAGCTCAAATATCTCCAGTATTATCATAACTTGTGCAATAATCAATGCCATTATACTGTTAAAAATGCCATTTACACCTACATTTGTACACAATTTGAAGAACATATAGTCATGCAGTAAAAAAAATATTAAAAATAGAACCAGTTCTATCCCAAAGCTACAATTTAGTGCAGAATATCTTGAAACATATATGAAGACATGGTAAAAATTTCCAAATTTTCATTAACTGGTCACATGGTAATTTGGGTGCTCAAATAAAGAGTATTTTTGTGAATAATTGAAATCGACCCATTTTATTCATTACCTCACAGCAGCACTTTTCATGTAAATGTCGTCTTTTTGCAGTATATTGTTGCATCTTGACCATGAGAATCCATGCCAAAAAATGAGGTCTTTACATGCATCCATTCTGGCACAGTGCAAGATTGAAGAGAGAGGACATTTGGAAGAATTAGCCTTTTGGCCTGATTTCAAGGCCTCATGGACCAAACATGAAGGCACCTACAATTATTTTGATGCAAAATATGGTCTTTTCAGGGGGATTTTACCCCAGACAGTAAGTTTCAGCAGTGTGGCTTGAATACCTAAGGAGATAGAGCTCCTCAAAGTTGGCTGAAAAACAAATTTGCAAAATGAAAAAAAAAAAAAATAATTTTCAAAGGGCTGTATCTCCTAAACTATTACAGATATGACATAAAAATTTTGGATGTGTTCGTTTATCTGGTAGGTGAACAAGTGTGAATTTTTTCAGAATTTTCTGAGGGGGTCATGTGGGGCACTTTCTGAAATCTGGTTGATTTGGGATGGAATGACCCTAGAGGGACTTTTCGATAACATATCATTCACTGAACATAAAAACAAGCACATGTGATCACTGTCACTATTATCCTCAATATCATCAATATTCCCCTTTGCATTTTGCATTTTGAGTGAAAAGGTACATACATTCCTCTATATTTAATTACCTCCGCCAAGGAGGTTATGTTTTTGCCAGGGTTTGTTTGTTTGTCTGTTTGTTTGTTTGTTTGTTTGTCTGTCCGTTAGTGTGCAACATAACTCAAAAAGTTATGGACAGATTTGGATGAAATTTTCAGGGTTTGTTGGAAATGGGATAAGGAAGAAATGATTAAATTTTGGTGGTGATCGTGGGTGGGGGGGCCCACGGGGGGGCCCATTTCCAACAAACCCTGAAAATTTCATCAAAATCTGTCCATAACTTTTTGAGTTATGTTGCACACTAACGGACAGACAAACAGACAGACAGACAAACAAACCCTGGCAAAAACATTACCTCCTTGGCGTGGGGGGGCCCACGGGGGGGGGCCACTGATCAGCCTTGGCGGAGGTCTGCGCTCTCCGAGTGCTTTTCTAGTTTACAGATTGTGTTGAGTAAGTTCAAATGTTATTACACATAAACTGATGTAACTGATTCATTTAACTTTTCCTAAGTGATTTATCACCATATATTAGAATATTATCTGGATTTTGCATGTCTCATTGAGAATCAGGTATTTTCTTACCTGTAATTCACTGATTGTTACACCCCCCCCAATATAAAGGTGTCCAGGAGAGGGAGGGGTGTCACACCTCTTCAGTCTCCAAAAGCATACAACGGAAAAGGTTTAAAATAAAGCCAGTTTATTCAAGGCTGCCTTCTTTAAACAAGGTGTTTACAAAAATGAAGCAAAGTAATCCGGGTGAGTGCAGTTGGACAAGGTGGTACCAAAGTAAATCAAAACTCAGTAAAACAAAACCAAACTAACTGGTGACCCCTGCACTACCAAAAGAAACAAGTGGGACAAAAAAAAACATCTACCTCCTTACTAGTCCCAAAATAAAAATACAGAGGGTGGCACCAACCAACTAATCTAGTGTATATAACATAAAACAATACTCAGTGCAGTGTATAGGGTACCCCATCTTAACTAAACCCAACTCAACTCACCAGAGGAGAACACAAGTAGAACACAAAAGCAAAATGGCTCTGACCAAGCATGGACAGAAACAAGAGCAGCAGCCCAGACAGAGAGGCAGGGGTGGATTTATAGTCTCTGTGGCTGGTCAGGATTGGTCTGCTCCTCCTTCCTTCACCTGAGCCCTTCAGGTACAGCCCCAGAGGAGGTCCCAGAACTATGGTCACCCCAACAACCAGGCCATCCCTGACCTACAAAACAAAAGAGGAGGAGAAACACCCACACACATCCATACTCATGCCCTCAGGCATGTAACACTGATCATGTAAATCAGGGGTATTCAAATCCAGTCCTTGAGGGCTGGTATCCTGTATGTTTTAGATATTTCCCTCTTCCACCACACCTGGTTCAGTTAATGATCAGCTCATCATCAAATCATCCAGCTCTGCAGAAGCCTGATAATGATGTAATGGCCTCCAGGTGGGATGGAAGAGGGAAATATCTAAAACATACAGGATACCAGCCCTGGAGGACTGGATTTGAATACCCCTAATGTAGATGTTCATAAAAGTTCAGAGTAAATTAAAAGATTATTATATAAAAACATAGAAAGTTGAAGCAAAAATGACTTTCAATAAAATATATCATTAACTAAACCTTAAAAAAACAAGTGTTTACAGCCACTGTTATAGAATTTCCACATGTGATGCCACTGAAATGCTGTTAAACTGTATTTTACTTGAATTGTTTAATGCTGATAGTAAGATAAGATGGATAAGATATGTTTGTCACATGCAGTTATGCATAGTACAGTGTACCTGTAGCCCAGTGGTTCTCAAACTTTTTACAATGGAGTACCCCCTGAAATATACTTTTTTACCCAAGTACCCCCAACTCTCGCTTCAGCAATTTTGATTGAAAAAAATGAGGCAAAGTTTGTTCCTGTGCCAAAGGTGTCTGTTTTAATTTCAAAACTTTGTTAACAAACAACACAACATAGGTCATTTGTGTTGTAAATGCTAACTCTTCTCAGAATAAACTAATAAATGAACGAACTGTTGAAATTAATATTTAACTGTAAAATATATTTTAAAAAATAAAATTTTTTTTTAAAGTTAATTTTGTATGCAAAATATGAACTGAAAAGTGCCCTCTTTCACTGATTAAATAATAAATAAATTGATCATTAATTAATAAATGAACCTTTCATCAACAAAAAATAATTACTTATTGACTCAAATAAACTCATTTTGAATAATATAAAACAGAAATTTTCTTCAAATGTTACCAAAGCTTAAACAAGATGATTGACAATGAAACTATATGAATGTATTTATTGTGTTTTATATTTCAGCATTAATTCTCATTTATTTTGTATTGGGTACATGATGATTTATTTAATATATTTTTCCACAAAAATTTCAAGTTCCCCCTGGGCTCCTTCCAAGTACCCCTAGGGGTACGTGTACCCCACTTTGGGTACCCCAGCTGGAGACAATAGCAAAAAAAAAAAAAAAGAGGGAAAAAACAGACATGCAACAAAGATAAAAAATTATGCTCTAGTGCAGTGGTTCCCAACCTTTTTTGGCTCATGACCCCATTTTAACATCACAAACTTCTGGCGACCCCAGAAGTTCAAAATGGAGACTTTTTTAATTTTTTCTGGTAAAATTAATTTGTTTTTGATCATGTAATACTTTGCTATACTATGTTGCAAATAAAAATTAGTTTTAAATGACATTTAGTCTATATAATGTATATTAATATGGACGGAGGCAGAAAAGCCAGGTGTAGATTACTGCACAAAGTGAGAATTTGATTTTCCTTGATCAGGATATGTACAGTCAGTCCAGCTTGGATTTACAATTAATACTGGCTGACAATTCATACTGAACAAACAAGAACTGAAACTATGAATTATGAAAGAGCTGAAGCATCTGAAACCGACCACAATGAACATTTGAAAGATAAACAGAACCACAGTGCGTCAGTTTCAGACTCACAGTTTGTCTTTTATATATTGTGACTGTCTCTCTGAACTCAACACATATTTTTTATTAGTATTTTTTTATTATTATTATTTTATCAATTACTAGAAATTTCAGACGACCCCAAGGTTGAAAAACACTGCTCTAGTATGAACAGGTAAGTCACAGAACTGCAGCTGCTACAGGAAAGGTGCATGTCCAGTGTTTTTTCTGCACATTCGCAGAAAAACATTTTATATCAGTAGATGCTTTCATGCGTGAATTATGAGAACCTTAATCAAGATTTATTTCCTGAGTGTTTTAATTCTTCTTTAGGCAAGAAAAAAACAATGCGACTGAAAATTTTCTTATGAACCTATTTTTCATGGAGTTCCAAAAATGTCAGCTTGACACCATGTGTTTAATTTTTGAAGCAAAGAAACATGCATTTACTGAAATACTGTGTGAAAACTATGAAATAAAAACATTTTTAACCTCCTGAGACCCAGCAATACATTTTTGTCCTCTGAAGGGGACAAAAGTGTGACAATTTCACTTAAAAAAGGCTGTCCATTGTAAAGGACATTCCATTGAAATAAATTTAAAAAATAATTTAAAAAAATGTATCTGATAAAAAAAACCTGTTGCATTATGTGGTTTCCAATCAAGACAATTGTTTAATGGAAAAAAGCTAAAAATTTTTCCCTTTCCTGGGTCTCAAGAGGTTAATGCTGCTAATGTGATGTTTTCTCACATTTGAAGACAATATAATACTAGTTATTACTCACTCAGATAATATGCAAAAAAAAACCACTCTGTTAATTACAGTCTAATAACAATTAGTAATTGATTTGTATAAAAGAACAGGAAAGTTACAGTAATGGTATGAACTGCAGTGTTTTTCAACCACTCCCCTCTGGCAGGAGGCTGCGGTCCATCAGGACCAAAACCTCACGCCACAAAAACAGTTTCTTTCCCTCTGCAGCCGCTCTCATCAACAAGGCCCCTGACCCTGTTAATACTGATTTTAATACTGACCATTAGTCTTCTATTAGTTTATAAGACACCTATGATAGCTCTTCAGTTTTCCTTCTCTTTCTAATCACAGAACTAGACATGAATGTTTACTCTCAGTCAGTTTCTCAAGTCTACATATTTTGTAAGCTACTTTGTCTCTCACGATACCACAACATACAGCATAACCCAACTCCCTAAAACTTCCCAGGACAACTCCAAGGTCTTGCATTCTTTCTGTTTGTATCTTATTTTCTTTCCTCTGCTTAGCGACAGCGTCATACATCATATTAACCGATCACATTTAAGCTTAGCGCAGGCTACTATAAGTTAGACTGACTTCCTGAACAGGTCAGAACTGACCTCTGAGAGAGGGCGAAGCTTCGTTTGTTACTTTCTCACTTGTGTACAATAAAGGAAGGCCTGACTGACAACCAATCCATTCTCCACGAATTTCTTCGCTGTTTACGCCTCCACGACAATTCCCACTGACCAGCTCCCCCTCCCCCCAGAGACACTTGTCATGAACATTATTGCACAGCTGCTTATTTTGCACTGTTATGCACTGCTGTCACTTAAAGGAAACCACAGTTTTCAGCACATATGTTAGTGTATATATGTATATAATATATACACATATATATATATATATATTATATACATATATATATATATATATATATATATATATATATATATATATATATATATATAAAACATAACTTGGAACAGCCTGCCCGCGGAGATAAGGCTTGTGGAATCAGTGACATCTTTTAAATCACTTCTTAAAACATATTTTTATAGACTCGCTTTTATGTGATGTCTGTTCCTTTTTAACTTTTAATTTTTAATTTTAATTTTTAAATTTGATCCTGTTTGACTATTAATTTGTTCATACATCTCTCTAATTGTGTTGCTTCTGTTTTAGTGTTTTTACTTGCTTCGTGTATCCTGCTGTTGTGCCCTCTGTCAAAGCACTTTGTAAACTTTGTTTTTAAAGGTTCTATAAAAATAAAGTTATTATTATTATAATTTTTTTTTTTCTCTTTTTCACTTCTGAAGGCAAACACTTCTGTTTTTCTATATTTTTATTCTTATTTTTATTTTTGATATCTGCTTCTTTTAACTATTTGCACCAACAGAACCAAAACAAATTCCTTGTAATCAAGGTCAAGGTTACTTTATTTATACCTGTAGGTAGATTTGTTTTGCAGTCTAGGTGATTGCCTTGGCATTACAACAACACATACATTGAACATGCAAGACAGGCACTTGATCACGCTTACAGACAGGACAAAGAGACAGGACAAAAAGTGTTAAGTGTTCCACCATTCATCTGTATAGCAGCATGAATAAGTAAAAGAATAAAATAAATAAGATCAAATAAATAAAAACAAGATGTAATAAAAACACAATAAAAACCAGAAAAGACAAAATAAAAACAATCTGGGATAAAAACCAGGATAAGAACATAAAATTTAAAAAAAATTAAAAAATTAAAAAATTTGAAGTCACAATAATAATAAATAGAGCAAAGAAATGGAATAAATAACTAAATAAGTTAGTAAAGTGCAATGTCACTATTTCTTATTGAGCTCAGTGACGGCGACAGGAACAAAGCTATTTTTATATCGCTGTGTCCTGCACCTTTGGACTAAGAACCTCCGTCCAGAGGAAAGGAGTTGAAATTCACCTGGTAAAGGATGGGAGTCATCCATCCTAATGTAAAAATTACTTGGCAATAAATCTGATTCTGATTCTGGTTCTGATATGGGATGATGCATAAGTGTCCACTGTGTTGGCTGATATGGAACTAAAACAACCAAACCCATGAATATACAACAGAACAGCTGCAGAACATCTGTCCACTGTAATGACCACTGTGCATGAAAGGGTTAAGGGTTCAACTCTGCCTCCTTCATCCACACTCCAAACCAGCTGGTGGCGGTAAAGTCCCGGTCCACTCCCCTTCCAGACCGGAGCAGTGGTCTGTCTGGGCTGTCGCCCCCCCCCCCCTCCCGGTAGCCACGCCCCCTCTCTCATTTGTTTACAGTGTGTTTCCTTGTTTGTAGTGATGGGAGTGGTGGTGGACATCCTGAAAGGAATGCCGCGTGACGTGACGTGAGTGTGTGTTATTGTTTGTTCCTCTTTCACTTCGGAGCTAAAGCAGGACTGAGGAGCGGACTGGAGAGTTGTGGACATGAGGAGCAGCTGTTCCTGGAGGTTAGTGAAGTTCCTGGCTGCATCAGCTGTTCTGGTCCTGTCCCTTCAGATCCTGGTGTATGAACTGAGCACGGATTTACCCACACCGGTTCTGCTGTCAGAGGAGGACTACAGGGTCTTATCCCCTCAGACATACAAGTACATCCTGAACCAACCTGCAGCATGCAAACACAGGACCCCCTTCCTGGTCTTCATGGTCCCTGTTGCACCACAGCAGGTTGAAGCCAGGCAGGCGGTGAGGAAAACATGGGGGGCCCCAGGTGCAGAGACCCTCACTTTATTCTTTATGGGGGTCCCCGAGGAGCAGGGGTCAGGCGTCCAGGAGCAGCTGGAGGCGGAGAGTGGACGCCACGCTGACATCATCCAGATGGATTTTGTGGACAGCTACCCCAACCTGACCATCAAGACTATGATGATGATGAACTGGCTGGCCACCCACTGCCCCAACGCCTCCTACGCCATGAAGGTGGACTCTGACATCTTCGTCAACATCTTCTACCTCATGCAGCGCCTTAGAGGTTCTCCCAGGTGGGGCTACATCACGGGGTCTGTGATCCGAAACGGGAAGGTGAGGAGGGACAGCAGCAGTAAGTGGTTTGTGTCTAAGCAGATGTACCCCAAGGACAGGTACCCCACGTACATGTCCGGAGCCGGGTACGTGTTCTCCTCAGATCTTGCCTGGAGGATCTCCTGGGCATCCAGGTATGTCAAGATGATCCCCCTGGAGGACGTCTACGTGGGGCTGTGTCTGCAGGTGCTGGACGTCCGGCCCGTTTACTCTTACAGCCTTCCATTCATGACCAACCTGTTTGAGGTCAGAGATCTGCAGTACGACAGATGCACCTTCGCCAGGCGGGTCATTGTGAACGGGTTCAGTCCATCTGAGCTGGTCCGAGTCTGGCAGGACTTCTACCAAGGCCACGTTCACTGCTGATCACACTGAGTTAAGAAAAACCTGAATGGAACTACTGTAGAGGAAAAAAAGCCATTAAATATTTAGCCATTTGGGAGGAGGAATTTGTTTTCTTTTATAATCAAAATTAGACAGAAAAATATGTGTACATGCATTTAAAATAATTATTATATTGTCATTCAGTTCAGTAGTGCTCCAATCAGAATAATTAGTTTAAGGAGGACAAAACTTTATCTAAACTTCAGACTTTATTTTTATTTATTCTAATTCAGAAGCAAAAAAAATAATAATCATCATCATCATCATCATTACACTGCTCTGCATTTTTATTTAGAAATGATCGGCGTCAGATTAAATGTCCTAAATCTTACATACTTTAATAACATGAATTGGAATCAAATGACAAAAGTGCTGGTTTGCTGAGTTTTTTTTTTTTACTGTATATGATAAAGTTTTGTTACACATATATGGCACATGTCTGGAGCCGGTACATGTTCTCCTCAGACCTGGCCAGGAGGATCTTCTGGGCATCCAGGTACGTCCAGATGATCCCCCTGGAGGACGTCTACGTGGGGCTGTGTCTGCAGGTGCTGGACGTCCGGCCCGTTTACTCTTACAGCCTTCCATTCATGACCAACCTGTTTGAGGTCAGAGATCTGCAGTACGACAGGTGCACCTTCGCCAGGCGGGTCATTGTGAACGGGTTCAGTCCATCTGAGCTGGTCCGAGTCTGGCAGGACTTCTACCAAGGCCACGTTCACTGCTGATCACACAGAGTTAAGAAAAACCTGAATGGAACTGCTGTAGAGCACAGGTGTCAAACATGCAGCCTGGGGGCCAAATCTGGCCCACCAAATGTTCCATTCCAGCAGGATGAAAGTGTAAAAATGAACCTGAACAGTCCAGGTTGTCAAAATCATTTTGGCTCAGGTTCCACATACAGACCAGTGTGATCTACAGTAAAAATAACAACACAATAACCCATAAATAATGACGACAAATTTTCTTTGTGAAAACTTATGTGGAAAAAATTTAAGTGAAAAAAATAACATTACACTGTGAAAATATTTACATTTACAAAACTATTCTTTCACAATACAATGCAAATAAATACAGAAATAAAAACAAAGATGAACAACTCGAAATGTGCAATTTTAACAATATTCTGCCTGTTACTAAATGTTTGGTGCATTTATGGATCCACTGTGATCTGTAGTTGTGTTAATAATAATAAGAGATGGAGTATTGTAGAAATTGTTCAAATTTTAGTTCCAAACTCCAAAATTTTAACAATATTCTGCCTGTTACCAAATGTTTATGGGACACTGTGTGTAAATGTACATGTATAAATAATAAGTTGAGGCATAATATTGTTCAAATTGCACTAATTTTTCAAATGAAATTTCTGTTTTTTCAGATTATTCACATCTTTTTTGTAAAATGTAAATATTTCCATAATTTAATTGGGGGTTTTTTGTACTAAAACAAAAAGAAAAACTTGGATTTGTCATTATTTATAGGTTATTAAGTCATTATTTTACTGGTCTGGCCCGCTTGAGATCAAATTGGGCTAAATGTGGCCCCTGAACCAGAATAAGTTTGACACTCCTGCTGTAGAGGAAAAAAAGCCATTAAATATTTAGCCATTTGGGAGAGGATTTTTTTTTCTTTTATAATCAAAATTTGACAGAAAAATATGTGTACATGCATTTAAAATAATTATATTGTCATTCAGTTCAGCAGTACTCCAAGCAGAATAATTAGTTTAAGGAGGACAAAACTTTATCTAAACTTCAGACTTTATTTTTATTTATTCTAATTCAGACGCAAAAAAAAAATAAATTCTCATCTTCATCATCATCATCGTCATCATCATCATCTTTACTTTGCTCTACATTTTTATTTAGAAATGATCAGCCTCAGATTAAAGGCCCTAAATCTTACATACTTTAATAAGATGAATTAGAAACAAATGACAAAAGTGCTGGTTTGCTGATGTTTTCACTGTGTATGATAAAATGTTATTACACATATATGTTGGTTTATGTCCATTTATACAATAGATTTATAAATGTTCTGCTATAAAGAGCCTGTAAAGTGAATATTTTGTAATGTACAGACAGTGTTTTGAAGTAGATCTGGTAGCTCTGACACAAATATTCCTTTGGAGTTAAACCCATTCTCTCATTAATTCTCACAATTTCACATTTTGACCCAAAATTGTATGTTGGAAGCTTCAGCCAACCAGCATTTTTTACTTAATTTTTTCTTTATTAGTGACTCAAACTTGGAAAAATGTCACTGCTTTTATTCTGGAGGCGTTTTACTTGTAGACCAACGTCATTATTCATTCTACAGGACAGTGCCGTCGTCTGAGGCAACTTGGAATTTGGTTGTGATTGCAGGGTTGTCATGGGCGTGTGCTTATGCAGGAAGGAAATAAGTGCACATACCTGAAACACACACACATAAACAGTCTAAATGTTTTCTCCTATTGTCTTTTTAGTAGAAACAATATGAATTATAGTAGAAGCTATATGGGATCATCCCAATAGTTAAAAGAATTAATGACCGTAAAAGACCATAAAAGACCATAAAAGACCATAAATGCCTGTGAAATGTTCTGAAGGTGTTTAATATAGCATATGATTATTTGAGAAAACATCCAAACTGTCGACCTGCATATTTATACTTATTTTGTTCATATTTCTGGTACGAAACACCCATTACAACCCTGCCAAAACAACAAGATTAAAGATTTCCGGAGACACAGTATTATAGTTTTCCAGAAACTAGACAATGTCTAAATGTGTCATATATTACATTAACCCATAAAGACCCAGTGCTACTTTTATGGCAGTTTCCAAGTGCATTTTTCTCTCTATTCAACCTTTCTTAAGTTATTTATTAACATTTATTCTAATATTATCCTCTGTATATTGAACTTTTAAGTGAAAAATCTGGTATTTCCCTCTATTTAATTTACTGATCATGTAGTTGCCCATAACAGCACAAATTAAAGTTAAAGATTATTGTATCAAAAACAGAGAAAATTGAAGGAAAAGTGACTTTTTCCAGTAAAATATATCATTAACTGAACATAAACCCAGTGTGTCCATCCACTGTCATTGATCCAACTCTATGGGTTTTACTGGTGAATCAATGTTGTAGAAGATGACGGTGTTTCCATGGTAACTACGAAGCCTCTGAACATCCAAATGGGTCATATCTGATGACCATGAAAAGATGACAAATTGTATTTTACACCATGGATTGATAGGATTAGTGTATCAGCAGGTATTAAGCAGTTTAGATCAGTAGATGGTTTTGGGCGCCAGTGGCTGTTTGGGTCTTTATGGGTTAAATTAAACTCTGACAATGACATTTAACATAATAGTGATGTCAGGATATTACAGTATTGTAGAGCGGTGGTTCTCAACTGGTCTGGCTTCAGGACCCACTATCACCCCCCAATGACAGGACACAACCCAAACTGATAAAAGTTGAACTTCTCAAATTTATTAAATTAAAAAATGGTGTGTTTTAAACCTGAGATAATAAAGAATATCACAGTATGAAAACACAGAAGACAAGTTTAATGATAAACCAAACTGACCAGCTGGTGGTGATGATAAATATGAAACTTTTCACTTTTAACACTAAATTAGGTACATTTGAACTGAAACCAAAAAACATGCACTCAGTTAAAAATTAAAAGTGCATTCAGTCACTTATTCAAGCATTAAACACACTCAGGTTTTTGTCCTTGATGTAGGTAAAACCATATCTGATGTAGTCGTTGTCACACTGCAAAAATCAAAAACCTAACAAGTGTATTTTTGTCATTTCTAGTCAAAATATCTCATCACACTTAAAATAAGACATAATCACCTAAAGAGTAACTTTTCAGTGAGATCTTGAAAATCTTATTTCAAGAAATCTTACCAAGATAATTTTCACTTGTTCCACTGGCAGATTTTTTTTGCTTAATTCAAGATTTTGTTTTGCTTAATACAAGAAAAAAAAATCTACCAATAGAACAAGTGAAAATTATCTCGGTAGGATTTCTTGAAATAAGATTTTTAAGATCTGTTGTCTAAAAATAAGTTCTTATAGCTCACTGAAAAGTTACTCTTTAGGTGATTATGTCTTATTTTAAGTGTGTTGAGATATTTTGACTAGAAATGAGAAAAATACACTTGGTAAGATTTGGATTTTTGCAGTGTATACCTGAGTGTCACCATGATACAAATATAATCTTTTGGCTCTTCTCTTATGCTGTGAAATGTCTGGTGTTAATTATCATTACAGCGCATTACCGCCACCTACTGTTGGGGAGTTTGAATGGATGACACTCAGCTCCATAAAAATAAAGCACAGGGTTGGTTTATTACCTCCGCCAAGGAGGTTATGTTTTTACCGACGTTGGTTTGTCTGTCTGTCCGTGTGCAAGATAACTGAAAATGTTATGGACGAATTTGGATGAAAATTTCAGGAAATGTTGATATTGGCACAAGGAGCAAATGATTAAATTTAGGTGGTGATTGGGGGGGGGGGGGGGGGGGGGGGGGGGGGGGGGCACTGATCTGCCTTGGTGGAGGTCTGCGCTCTCCCAGTTCTTTTCTCGTTACCATTATTTTTTTACCCAGACAAAGGCCCGTGACCCACTGAAAATGGATTTGTAACCCTCTTTTGGGTCATGACCCGCCAGTTGAGAATCACTGTTGTAGAGAAACCCATTTGCTGACTTCTGTCATCTATAGCTGTATCTGCAGTCACTAAAAAGTGCTTTTAATTATATGCATGACTTTAGAGCGATGCCAAAATGTACTTATCAAATATGTGAGAATAGAGGCTGATTAACTGCAATGAATGTTTTAAACCAAAGAAATGCTGAAATTATGGGTGAATTAGTTGCCTTTTCAGTCTAACACTGCTGTCGTTCAGTTTTATCAGTTATTTTTTAACTGATTAATTTAATTTATATATATATATTAACCCTTTCACGCATGACATTCACATTTGTGGACACAGTTTAATCTCACTTTCCACAGGGTTATAAAGGCAATATGCTCCAAACCACATGGGAATAGTCTTTATAGACCCTAAATAATACAATGAAAAAAGGATCATCTTAGTTTTAGACTTTGGACTGATCTGTGATCTCATAATTTTAACCCCCTAAGACCAAGCTATGGGTTTACTGTCTACAGCTTTATACAAAAAAAAAAAAAATACTGTCCACCGCAAAGGACATTCCATGAAAACTTTTAAAAATGCATCTGAAAAAACTGTTGCATCATGATGTTTCCAGTATAGGCAATTATTTAATATAAAAAAAACAAAACTTGTACTTTCCTTGGTCTCAGGAGGTTAAATATCTTCTTAAGAAAACCATATTTAAAAAAAAAAATCAAATTGCATTCCAACTTTAGCCTAATTTTGAATAATAAAATCAACCTAAAAAAAATCTAGTGACTTTTTTTCACAATTCATGCATAAAAGGGTTAATTTAGATGTTTGCATCTGCTTTCCTTCGTAGTGCGGAACAAAATGCATCAACTCAGGGTTTCTGCTGAACATGTCTAACACTAGTGTCGTTAGTTCCAATTCTGCACTGAAATGAACTAATCTTTATTCTGTAAATAACAGACATTGCTGTGAATAGCAGCAATAGAAGTACTCCTTTACTCCACCAAAAGTATTAATACCACATGATGAAAATACTCCAAGTTAAAGGTGTGCATTTAAAAGTTTAGGTAAATAGAAGAGTGGAAATACTATCAGGAAAGTGCACTTAATGTACTGTTGTTTTTGGTTGATTTTACTTATTTATACTTATTTCCTTCAAATTTCTGGTACGAAACACCCATTACAACCCTGCCAAAACAACAAGATTAAAGATTTCCGGAGACACAGTATTGTAGTTTTCCCGAAACTAGATAATGTCTGAATGTGTCATATATTACATTAACCCACAAAGACCCAGTGCTACTTTTATGGCAGTTTCCAAGTGCATTTTTCTCTCTATTCAACCTTTCTTAAGTTATTTATTAACATTCATCCTAATATTACCCTCTGTACTTTGCACTTTTAAGTGAAAAATCTGGTATTTCCCTGTATTTAATTTACTGATCATGTAGTTGCCCATAAAAGCACAAATTAAAGTTAAAGATTATTATATCGAAAACAGAGAAAACTGAAGGAAAAGTTACTTTTTCCAGTAAAATATATCATTAACTGAACATAAACCCAGTGTGTCCATCCACTGTCATTGATCCAACTCCATGGGTTTTACTGGTGAATCAATGTTGTAGAAGATGATGGTGTTTCCATGGTAACTACAGAGCATCTGAACGTCCAAATGGGTCATATCTGATGGCCATGAAAAGCTGAATAACTGTATTTTACACCAATTATTTACATGTATTGATAGGATTAGTGGATCAACAGGTATGAAACAGTTTAGATCAGTAGATGGTTTTGGGCACCAGTGGCTGTTTGGGTCTTTATGGGTTAAATTAAACTCTAGCGCTAAATGACAATGACATTTAACATAATAGCGATGCCAGGATATTACAGTATTGTAGAGCAGTGGTTCTCACCTGGCATTTAAAACTTTAGGTAAATAGAAGAGTGGAAATACTATCAGGAAGGTGTACTTAATGTACTGTTGTTTTCGGTTGATTTTACTGTTTAATGTTCAAGATTGAGCTCATTTTCTCTACTTCATCTACAGTAAAACATCATATTCTATAAAATCATCATGTTTAGTTTCAATGTCCTATATTAATTCAACTTTTCATGACAGAAAGAAATGCTTTGTTTTCAGCTTCAGCATTTTCCAGCAAATCCAAGAGGGTTTGTACGTAGTAATAGAATACTCTCATCCCATAAAGAAATGTGTCTTCCTTCAGTTCACATTAACAGTCAGAATCAGTACAGTTGGAGATCGAGTCATGTGAAAAAGAAAGTATTTTATGGTTTTATGGTCAGGACATAATAAAAGACCAATGGTGTCCTTATCAGCCTATAAAATGATTTCAGTCCGGCCTTGTGTGTACAACGACACACAACAGATCCTTATCATCTATTCAAGCTTTAAGCAGCAGGGTTGGACAAAATTTAGAATATAATTGAGAGTGACCCCTAAATTTCAATTCAACTCTTGAATTTGAATTTGAGTTGAGATTGCAAACAAGTTGTGGAATTGCATTTAAAATTGCAGGAAGTAGAATTGGAATTCCATGAAATTCAGGATACATAATTAAGGTTTTTAACAGTATATATTACATATGATTACAACATGAATTTCATACAGATATTATTGTATGGACTTTTTGTACACAATACTTTATCATAGTTAATGGGCTTTTTTTTTAACCTCAAATCAACATTAAAACATACTCTATAAAACAAATCCTTAAAATTGTAATAACTTTCAAATTGTGGAAAATGGTAGGACAGCACTTCATTTCCCAGAATACCTTGCTGTATCCAAGTCTTCAAAATGGTTATCCAAACATTTAGGACATTTTGTTTGGAGTACAGTCTAGTGAAATAAACGAATTGAAGGCCAGAACCTGATATGTGATCAGAATGAATTTCTCTGAATTGCAATAACTTCAATTCTACTTTCTGTAATTCCAATTCATTAATTGAATTGAATCAAATTCTGAATTTTCTTTAACCCTGTTCAGCAGTAACTTTATCTCTATTACTTTATCTGTCTCTCTCAATATTCTGGAGGGTTTTCAGTCCAGTCCTCTTTGCATCGTTGCAGGTCCTGCATTTACATTTCAGTTGAGTTGAGGTCTGGACTTTGACCGGGCCGTTGCCACACCTTGATTCTTATCTTTTTTTTGTCATTGAGTTGTAGATTTACAGGTGTGTTTGCTATCACTATCTTGTCGTTGAGCTAATTTCAGTTGAGCCTTAGCTTTTGGACTTTAGCTTTTTGGCTTTGCACGGATTCTGGAAAACAGATGAGATTATTGTTGATTTAGTGGCTGCTAGGTGTCGTAAATGCTGTTGTTAACCTTCCACTGCTGTACTGGTCAGTTTGTATGAGCTGTTTGTGCTGGTCTGCAGTCTTTGGTTTTGTGCATCATGGCCAAACATCTCCACTTTGGTGTCTTATGTCCTAAAAACATTGTTCTGCGAGTGCAAACCGAAGCCCTGTTGTCATGACTTCCTCCTGGCAACCCTTCCAGACTAAACGGACCAAGCCATACTTATCCTGCCTTCATGTGCTATGGCAGGGGTGTCAAACTCATGTTAGTTCAGGGGCCACATTAAGCCTAATATGATATAAAGTGGGCCAGACCAGTAAAATAATATAAATAATAGGATAAGAACTTATAAATAACATCAACTCCAAAGTTTTTTTCTCTGTTTTTGAGTGAAAAAAGCAAATTCAATAATGAAAATGTTTACATCTACAAACCATATTTGAACACATGAAACCTGAAAATTTTTAAGAAAAATCAGTGCAACTTTCACAATATTAGGCCTTAATTTATCATTTATACATATGCGTCACAACTTACAGATCACAGTGGATCTACAAATACACAAAACATTTAGTAAGAGGCAGAATATTGGTACAATTCCACATACTTCTCTTAAGAAATTTCAGATTATTCACATTTTTTGTAAAAGGCTAGTCTTTAAATGTAACAGACAAAAAATTGTAGTTGTCATTATTTATAGGTTATTATGATAGTATTTTACTGGTCTGACCCACTTGAGATTGAATTGGCCTAAAATGATTCTAACATCCTTGATTGTTAATATCTTCAGTGTAATTTCTGCATTTCACAAATTCATCCCAGGGGCCGGATTGGACCCTTTGGTGGGCCGGATTTGGCCCCCAGGCCGCATGTTTGACACCTGTGTGCTGTGGGAACTATGGTAAATACTAGTTACAACCTAAAAAATTGCACATGAACACCCCCTCACAATGCATTCTCCACTGGAGGTCCGGGGGAAAATTTCGATATACGAGATGAAAATAACCTTTGACCTTTTCAACATGGTGGAGAAAAACAAGGATTTATCACAAATGATAAACAATAGTTTTATTCAAAAAAAAAAAAAAAATGCTGTAGGGTCAAAACACAGTAATGTCCCGTCAGAGCAAACTTTAGTTGATTGCCATTCCAATGTTTATTTTAATATAAAGTAGCTCCATGTTTTGGATAATCCTTTATGGTCCAACTAAAGCAAAAATGAATTTTAAAGTAAAAATGGGGGTCATTTAGCAACACTAATCTGTCAAATTGTCTCTAAAATGTCCCGTCAGAGAGATTTCAAATACTGTGGTTTGACCCTGTAGCAGATGAATGAACACGTCCAAAACTGTTTGACCCAGGTAGTAGGTCGCCATGAGTTGTGTGTCAGCCAGTTTTTCGATTTGCTATGACAACAAAAGCACTTGAACACAACGTACTCATAATTTTGAATTTGCAAGTGGAAAGGATCATCTTCCTGATAGCACATGAAGGCAGCATTATTCAGTCTTTTTCTAAATGTGTTGTCATGAACTTCAGCATTTAACGTTCTGAGGCCTGGAGAGTCTTAGGCTACGTTCAGACTGTAGGCAGATGTGGCCCAAATCCGATTTTTTAGCCAATATGTGACCTGTATCTGATCTGTTAAAGACAGTTTGAACAGCACAAATCCCATTTTTTCAAATCTGACCCAGGCCACTTTCATATGTGGTTCTAAATCTGATACGTATGTGATATTTTGCAATGCGACTTCAGTCTGAACGGCCAGGTCCCATTTATCCGACTTTTACGTCATTGAAATGCAACCGTCACAATTCTCTGTCCCAGGAGTGTTACTTCTGTAAACACAGTGCGTGCCTGCGTGGTCACGTATTCCATCAGGACCTCTTTTTGCGCATGCGGGTCAGTAAACAAACATATCAACGCGACCAGAAAGATGTCGAACTGAGGAGACGCCGAGATCTGTGAGCTGTTGTCACTTTGGGCCGAGGACTAATGCTGCGTTTCCACCGCGTGGTATCAGCTCAACTCCACTCAACTCGACTCGGCCTTTTTGCGTTTCCGTTACGAAAAAGGACCTGGAATCTGGTACCCAGTATTAGTTTTTTGGTATCACCTCTGCTGAGGTTCCAAGCGATACTAAACCGTGACGTATAATACTGCAGACCACTGATTGGTCAGACAGTTTTCTCTGTGACCCGCCGTTTTACAAAAAACAGATGCAGAAGTGGACAGTAAATATAGCGGTACATTAATCCACATGATAACAGCCCAAAACTACACCATGGTCGGTCGAGGAGACTCAGTCTTTGGTGGTTGACATAAAAATTCAGATGAGACAACACGCAACGAGCGAGTTTTAGCAACTCTCTGAGCAGACAACATGGAAATAACGCGCCACATCGCTATGACGTCCAGGTACTGTAAAGTCAGTAGTATCCTGTAATGGAAACAGTCTCCAGGAATACTGAGTCGAGTCGAGTCGAGCTGGTTCCACGTAGTGGTAACACGGCATAACATGCTAACATTTGTGGAACGGTGAAAGACTGGAGAGGTTAAAGGTGAGGTTGGAGATGTTTTCCTGGAGCATTTTTTTTTTTTTTACTATATTGCTTAAAATCTTCACAACCCGATTACAACCAATTCATTGTATGCTCTAACACAGAAATAAAAATTTTAGTCACCTGTGGAATGGACAGAACTGAAAAAAACACCATCTAATCATTTTAAGCACCCAATCAAAATAACTGAATATGTCTATCAAACTCAACTGCCATTTGTCCCTCCCTCCCCCCCGCATACCCCTCTTTGTGCATGAATCGTGTGTTCTCAGGGGTTTGGAGCACTAGTTCAGGAAATGAAGCCAGAGCCAGAGCTTGGCTCTATTAGTTATATTACGATGGAAAGTTCACCAGCAAACTGTTTTGTCACTAATGTAATTCAGTTGGAAATGTAACGTTAGACAGATAGGTATGAGCTGGGGCTGTTCTGGAAGAGTAGGGGTGTTAGAGGAGACTGAATGAGGTATGCATGGATCGGGGTCAGAGCCAGGGCCGGAGCTGGGGCGAATTGTTGCTGTGCCGCGCTCGTGAACCCTCGAGAACTCTGGAGACGTGGCTTCGGGGGGGATGTCTGTTTGGACTTTTGAATTGAGTATTCTAAAAATGTAGCTTGCTCAAGGCCTTTTTCTAGGATCTCCTGCCCCACCTTTAACAACATCGCTATACCCGAGGTATTTCAGATGCACAGGTTATACGTCACACTATACACCCCTTTGGTTCTGGAACACACAGGTCGGCTGTGTAGAAGTCCAGCCTGTCTCACCTCTGTTACTCCTTCGTCTTGGTTGTGGAAATCAGTCAGTTGTGGAAAAAAGGTGGGATCACCATCTCACCTTTTTTCCAGGATGTCTGTGTAAAAGTGGCTAGTGACATTTGGCTGATGCTGAGCCTTTTTAATTCTTATAGAAGCAGTAAAGGTGGACTTGATTTTTTTCCACTCTTCCTCTGCATTTTGTAAAAAAAAAAAAAAAAAAAAAAAAAAAAAACTCAAATAATGGCAGTGGAATCTGTTGTGTGCTGTTTAACACTGAAGGTTGGAGTTGAATCATTTAAGAACACTTAAAAGCACTTAAAAGACCTTGAACTATTGTCTGTGTTGACTTCTAAATGTATTTTTCGCTACCTCTAACCTTTTCACAAGTGATTTATCACCATTTATTTTTTTTTATCCTTTGCATTTTAAATCGTAAGTCAAAGGTTATTATATCAACACAAAAAACTGAGGCAAAAATGGACTTTTTCAGCAAATTATATCATTAAGTGAATGTAAAAACAAGCATCTACGACCACTTTGGTGTGTCGACACCTTTGGGTTTTACTGGTGACTCAACTCTGAACGTCCAAGTGGGTCATATCTAATGCCAATGAACAGCTGACAAACTGTATTTTACCTGAATTATTGTCATGTATTGATCGGATTAGTGGTTAAAAATGACTACACATAATAGGTCAGTAGATGCTTTTGGTCGACATTAACTTTTTTTTGTATGTCTTTAAGAGTTAAAGATCATTGTTGATTGTTTTTATTATGTCCTGATATGTAAAAAGAGGATTGACCTTCTGTTTCACATGACTATTTGTGGTTTTCATGTACATTAAAAAATGACAAATTGTAAAGTGAAAAGGAGTAAAAGCTGTGAGCCAAATGTTATGCTGTGCCTCTGCGATAACATTTCATAGAATACTAAAATACTCAACTGAAGTATTGTACCTCAGATATGTACTGGAGTGCAAATATAATATTAACTCTGTCACTGTGATGGGTGACAGGAAATACTTAGTAGAAGTACTTAGTTACATTCCACCACTGGCTGTGATGCTAAAACTGGGTTTGTAGTCCAGTGTGACTGGAACACTATTTGTATAACGCCTTTAATATCATTTTGTGCCTTTTTGTGTTGGGATTTTTAAAAAAACTGTGCAACAAAGTTGAGATCCAAATTCAGATGCATGAGTGATTCCTTGAAATAGTGATCGGTGCCTACTATTAAAGCCTCTGTCACTTCCTTATTGCATTTGACCCTTTAACCCCCGACGTGTCTGTGGTGAGCGTTCGGAAAGTCTGATTTATTTTAAATATTTGTAAAAATCCAACCGTTTGCTCAATAAGAAAATTTTCAAAACGGGCTGATAGAATAGATCTTGTCCTTTCCACAGCCATCTGAGCATGCTCAGTGCACCCCCTACCCCCTGTGTAATGGGGGGGGGGGGGGGCAAAATGCAGTGAATGAGAACGACTCACAATAAAAATCACGGTTTGGACTTTTTTTTTTTTTTTTTTTTTACAACCATTTCCTTGTGGTTTTTTGTTTTACTGTTGTTTGCAGTGTTGTTGTGTGTGTTTTCCTTTTTTATTTTTTTTTAACCGTGTTTTTCCCAGTTTTGACTGTATAACTGCTTTGTAAAGCTCAACCAGGTGGGTCCATCCATCTCAGATCACCCAATTAAATGGGATTTTAAACCCCACCCCCTCCGATTTTTATGAAATTGGTATATAGGTAATTTATAGCACAAAAGCCAAAATTTCAAGTTTTAAACTTTATTGGATCAACGATTTTTGAGATATGGCAATTTATTTTTTCACTTTTTTGTGAAAATTGCTGTAACACCACTGGTCCGATTTTAAAAAACAAGGCATTTTTGTGAAGGGGAGACTATAAGGAATCTAAATCTAGCATTATGAATGTACATTTGGGTATGTTTGAGGTGGATAACCTTTTGAGTTACATTTTGACCTTAAAATTGACACTGTGGGACACGCCTGACCTCTTTGATACCATTATGAAAAATGTAGCCCTATGTGTTAACCCTCCGGTATTCGGGTGCACCTTTTAGGCACACTTTGCACTTCGTTTTAAAAAACGTCATATTATTTTTCACAATTTAAATAAGGTTAGAATTCAAAAGTTGTTCATTTTTGCATGATCTTTAAAATTCTGGTCACCAACTAAAATTTGCACATTGTAAACAAAAGAAAATTACCAGACTAACATCTGTCTCCCAAGTGTGCCTAAAACGCACTATTTCTTCCATTTGATATGTATGATTAGAGATGACCTTGATTTAGAAAAATAAAATCAAATTAGAGCTGAAAAATAAATCAATATATAATATTTAATAGTTTGATTTATAGGTGTGCATTTTACGCACACTTGGTGACAGATGCTAGTATTTTTGAACATTTGACCTAGCGCCAAAAATAATAATGCAAATTAACCAATGTTGGAGTTAATCATTGACATATACCAGGATGAAAAAATCAAATATGTGATCCACTTTTTATGTAGTATATTGAAAAAAATATATTTTTTTTTTGTTTTTTGCATCCAAAAAAAATGGTTTGTTTACATTACAAACACGGCATTTAAAGGGTTAAAAAAATGTGACAATTGCTGAGTATTTGGTATTTTTATTTACACCTCAAGTTGATGAAATAGAAAAAAGTGTAAAAGAATTAAAAACAAACTGTATGAAAATTTTTTTGACATTACTCCACAAGTGTGCAAAAAAGGCACACTTGGTGCTTTGTAAGGGCCTTTCTGGATGGGATACCGGAGGGTTAACTACAACATATAAAAAAGCTGGAGGGCTTTTCTTTTTTATACTTGAGCAAATTGGGATAGAATATAGGCCTAGCTCTAGATTCCTAGTAGATTCTGAGCTCAGAAGTACATACAGAGCCTACATACCTTGTCCAGCAATTAAGTTACAGCAATTCGAAATTAGGCTGTCATGTCCTTTTTCCTTAAAAAAGTAAAAAAAAAAAAAAAAAAAATTCCCATATCTCTAAAATCATTGGTCCGATAAAGTTAAAATTTGAAATTTCAGCTTCTCTGGCTATGAATTACCCATACACCAAATGTCATAAAAATCAGAGGAGGTGGGGTTTAACTCAGTGGGTGAACTGAGATAGACTAACCCAGGTGTGAAGAAGCTGTATCTCAGAGGTTAAAGGGTTAAGGTGTTTCTCTGGACAAGAAGCCATTGCCTTTTAGCCTTTTAGGAAGCCATTCAGTCTGCAAGGTGCTTCTTTTATCCAAAGTGCTGGAAAAGTAATCATATTATACCTCGTATATATATTGTAAACTTGCTACGCTGCTAATGTAGACTTTATGAAGAACCTGTAGTTTATCAGCCAGGTTACTGTGCATTATATTATTCATGTATGTGTTGTCTGTATATGTGATGACCAGCTGGTGGCAGTATATACCAGCGTTGTATGCTAAATCTATGCTGTTCAGTCCTCATTATTATTATTATTCTATGCACTTGCCTTGTGTTTGATGCTGCTTGTTATATTATACACCAAGTTGCCTTTGAAAGTGTAATTTATCCCTGATTATGTCGTATATTGTAACTTTACTCAGTGAGTCTCTTCATTGTAATCTCACTGTTGCCTTTTAATGAAGATAAATGAATGTTTGCATACGTTATAATTATTGCTGTAAGTGTTTTTTCTGTCTGTGCTGCAGCTGTTATGTAGGTTTTTCACTGCAAAGCTGGAATGAATGCAGTTTAGTCCAAAACCAATAAAATTGTGTCAAATATTGAACACTGAACACTGTTTTTATTTGCTTATCTGACACATGCTCGTACACATGCTGCAGTGTGCATTAAAATGGCATCATTTCCAAAGACTGCACCCTGATTATGCAATGTGCAGGTAATAAGAGAAAGAAAATCCAAATAATTGTATTAAATGCAAGAATTAAATTTAACCAATTTTAGGGAAAGACAAGAAAATGACCAAAATAAAAAAAAAAAAATCAATGGAGAATAGATGGAAGGAAAGCAGGTAAAGAGAAAATCAAATATGAAGCTACATTATAAAAACTTCATTCCTGTTGATTTGTAGTAAAACCCAAAAATAACTGACACATTAACCCATAAGGACCCGGTGTCACTTTTGTGTCAGTTCCCAAATGAATTTATCTCTCTATTTAACTTTTCCTTAGAGATTTATCACCATATATTGTAATATCATCCTCTGAATTTTACATTTTTTTCCCAGTGAACAGCAAATATTTTCCTGTTTAATTCACTGATCATGTAGATGTTTATAAAAGCTCAGAGTAAAGTCAAAAGTTATGTCAAATCAGAAAAAACTGAGGAAAAGGTGACTTAAAACTACAATATATTATTAACTGAACATAAAATCCAGTGTGTCCATCCACTGTCATTGATCCAACTCTATGGGTTTTACTGGTGAATCAAAGTTGTAGAAGATGACGGTGTTTCCATGGTAACTACGGAGCCTCTGAACATCCAAATGGGTCATATCTAATGACCATGAAAAGATGACAAACTGCAAAACAGTAGTAACAGGTGGAATATTATTAAAATTGCACTTACTTCTCTTAAGACATTTCAGGTTATTCGGATATTTTTGCGATATTATACTTTGTTTTAGTGTAAATACATGAAAACATTTACATTTACAAAGAGAAAAATTTGGAGTTGTGAGTATTTATAGGTTATTATGACCCACCTGAGATTGAATTGGTCTGAATGTGGAACCTGAACTAAAATGATTTTGACACCATTGATTGTTAATGTCTTCAGTGTAATTTTTGCATTTCACAAATTCATCCCAAGGGCTGGACTGGACCCTTTGGCGGGCCGGATTTGGCCCCCGGGCCACATGTTTGACACCTGTGTTGTAGAGGATGACGGTGTTTCCATGGTAACTAGAGAGCTTCTGAACGTCCAAATGGGTCATATCTGATGACCCATAAAGACCCAGTGGTACTAATGTTTTTTCCATATTTAACCTTTCTTAAGTGATTTATCACCATTTATTGTAATATTATCATCTTTAAGTTTTTTCAGTGTAAGTCATGTATTTTCCTATATTTAAATCATTGATCATGTAGATCAGGGGTTTCAAACTCATTTTCTTCCAGGGGCCACATTCAGCCCGATTTGATCTCAGGTGGGCCGGACCAGTAAAATAATAGCAGAATAACTTATAAATAATGACAATAATGACAACAGTTTTTGTGCAAAAAACAAAACAAAACAAAAAAGATTAAATTATGAAAATACTTACTTTTATAAACTATCCAAACAAAAAACATGTGAATAACCTGAAAAAAACTGAAATGTCTTAAGAAAAATAAGTGCAATTTTAACAATATTATGCCTCAGCTTATCACTTATCATTTCTACATGCACATTATGGATCGGGTCTACAAAGGCACTAAACACTTAGTAACAGGCAGAAAATTGTTAAAATTGTGCTTAATTTTCTTTAGACATTTCAGGTTGTTCATATTTGTTCAGGTTATTCACATTTTATTGTTACAGGATAGTTTGTAAATGGAAATATTTTCATAATTTAATGTTATTTTTTGCACTAAAACAAAGACAAACATTTGAAGTTGTCATTATTTATAGGCAGAGTGTAATATTATTTTTTTCACATCAAATCCAGAAGAAAATATGGCGTCATTATCTTTTGTAGGTTATTATGCTGTTATTTTACATGAAATCATATTGTATGTATCTGTATGAGGAAAACCTGAACTAAAATGAGTTCCACAGCCTTGACTCTGGAATTTTTGCACTTTGTAAATTCATCCCACAGGCCGCATTGGAACCTTTGGCGGGCCGCATGTTTGAGACCCCTGATATAGATGTTCATAAAAACAGAGTAAATTCAAAGGTTATTATATCAAATCAGAGAAAAAAATAGGAAAAATTTACTGTTTTGGCAAAAATATAATTGACTGAACATAAAAATAAGTGTGTCCATCCACTGTCATTGATCCAACTCCATGGGTTTTACTGGTTAATTAATGTTGTAGAACATGACAGTGTTTCCACGGTAACTACAGAGCCTCTTAAGGTCCAAATGGGTCATATCTGATGACCATGAAAAGATGATTTTACACCTATTATACATGTATTGATAGGAGTAATGGATCAACCGTTCAGATGGTTTTGGTGGACAGTAGATGTCTGGGTGTTTATGGGTTAAACTGTCAGCGTGGATGATGTGACCCAGAGGCCAGACGCTAAAATCATCAGACGCTGTGAAGTGGAGTGGGTTCAGAAATAGACGTGTTGTGATTCAACGGTGCGGCAGAGCGTCGGCAGATGGCATCCTGACAGCAGAGCTACAGCACATGCAACAACTTCTCAACTTAACAACAGCGTTCCGCACAAAGTCAACCACAACCAAGGTCTGTGAGTGTTTTTCATCTTCTGCTCTGACAGATCACTGTGTCTGAAGTACAGCATGTACCAGGATGATACCACTGCTCTAGAATTTCTTAGAAAATATCAGCTTTACATTAAACATTTACATTAAATGTGCTAAATCATACATACTTCAATAAGATGAATCAGAAAACATGACAAATATGCTGGCTCATGTTTACAATATATATGATAGTGTTATTATATTACACATATATGTTGGTTTAAGTACATTTATAGAATGGATTTATAAATGTTCCACTAGATCAGCGTTTTTCAACCTTGGGGTCAGGATCCCACATGGGGTCACCTGAAATTTATTGAACCTTACTAATAAAAAATATATAATGAGTTGACAGAGACAATCCCAATCCATAACAGACATGACAAACTGTGAAGCTGAAACTGAAGCACTGTGGTTCTGTTTATCTGTCAAATGTTCATTGTGGTCAGTTTCAGATGCTGCAGCTCTTTCATAATTCACAGTTTGAGTTTTTGTTTGTTCAGTATTAATTGTCAGCCTTGTAAATCCAAGCTGGACTGACTGTACATATCCTGACCAAGGAAAATAAAATTCTCACTTTGTGCAGTAATCTACACCTGGCTTTTCTGCCTCCGTCCAGAATAATATACATTATATAGACCAGGGGTGTCAAACATGCGTCCCGGGGGCCAAAACCAGCCTGCCAAAGGGTCCAGTCTGGCTCGCAGGATGAATTAGTAAAATGCAAAAATTACACTGTAGATATTAACAATTAAGGATGTCAAAATAAAGGTCAGTTTGATCTAAAGTGAACACTATCATAATAAACTATACATAATGAAAACCACAAATTGTCTTTTGTTTTTGTGTAGAATAACGTAAAATTACACAAAAATGTTTACATTTACAGACTAGTCTTTTACAAAAAATGTGAATAACCTGAAATGTCTTAAGAGAATTAAGTGAAATTGTTCTAATATTCTGCCTGTTAATAAATGTTTTGTGTATTTGTACATCCACTGTAAGCTGTAATGAACATGCGAAAATGAGAAGCTGAGGCCAAATAATGGCATAAATTGTTAAAATTGCACTTTTTTTCTTAAGAAATTTCATTTTGTTCATGGTTGTTCATGTTTTTCATTTTTTTAAAGGTTAGTTTGTAAATGTAAACATTTTGATAATATAATTTCACTCTAAAACATAGAACTTAGACATGCAAATTTTGGAATTGATATTATTTATATATTATTATGTTATTATTTTAATGATCTGGCCCCCTTCAGGTCATATTGGGCTGTATGTGGCCCCTGAACTGACATGAGTTTGACACCCCTGATATAGACTAAATGTCATCTAAAATTAACGTTTATTAACAACATAGTATAACAAACTATTACATGATCAAAAGCAAATTAATTTTAGCCAAAAAAAAGTCTCTGTTTTGAATGTCTGGGGTCGCCAGGAATTTGTGACGTTAAACTGGGGTCAGGAGCCAAAAAAGGTTGGGAACCACTGCACTGGATAGAACCTGTAAAGTGAATGTATTATAATGTGCAGACACTGTTTTGAGGTAGATCATCTAATATTCCTTTTGAATAAAACCCATTCTCACATTAATTTTCAAAATTTCACATTTTGGCCCAAGACTGTATCGTAGAAACTACAACCAACTAATACTTAGACTGAGTCTTTCTTTATTAGTGACTCAATAAATGCCCTTGACACTGTTTATCACCGTTCTCTGAGGTTTATCACAGGCCTCAGAGCTCGGACTCATCATGGTCTTTTATTCGCTCCGGTTGGATGGACAGATCTTTTTACACACAGACTAAAACATTGGTTTTTTTTTTGTTTTTTGTTTTATTTGTGAGAGGAGTTGAGAAAAATCCTGCCAGGGAGTATGTATGAATTTATTTTTAACCACTGGGACAACATATATAACATATCCTTTGTATCACATGATGGAAGGGATAGTATCAATGTGACATCCACACGGTATATTAAACTGTGTTATTATGGAAATATGTCAAATATACTCTATATATATTAAAATAACACTACTCACAAAAAAAAAAAAGGTATTCTTTTCTCTAAATGTACCTAGGTCTGCTTCCATCATATTTGCTGGTCTACATCTGTTGGAATGACTTGAATAATTACACTCTCCATTCCCAGGATCTGTTATCTTTGTGAGTTCTAAATGTCAGAACAGAACTGGGAAAGAAAGCTTTTAAATGTTCTGCTCCCACTGCCTGGAACACCCTACAGACGGTCATTAAACTAAAGAATTGGATCTTTTTTTAAAAATTCGAAGTCATTTTAAAAGAATGGGAAAAGGACAAATATGGGTGTAGATGTTTTTTCTAATTGATTGAATTGGTTTCAGCTTTGAGATGCTTTTAAGGAACATTGTTGTTCTACTTTTAGTATCTTTTAAAATAATGGTGATGTTTTATATGTATGTTATTATCAGTTTTAAGTTTGTTTTTAGTACTGACTTTTATAGTGTTTATGTATATTTTTAGTGTGGATGTATGGCTGTGATTTCCATTTTGTGTAACTGCTGCTGCTGTCTTGGCCAGGATAGTCTTGAAAAAGGGATTTTTAATCTCAATGAGCTTTTTCCTGGTTAAA
Organism: Sphaeramia orbicularis; assembly: GCF_902148855.1. Taxonomy (NCBI): domain Eukaryota; kingdom Metazoa; phylum Chordata; class Actinopteri; order Kurtiformes; family Apogonidae; genus Sphaeramia; species Sphaeramia orbicularis. The sequence continues at coordinate 45,274,330 of NC_043965.1, read as the reverse complement.
TAAAGGTTATAATTAAAAATAATAATAATGGTCATGCCCCAACATTCAGGGATACTGGGAGTCTGTCCTACTTGAAATTAGAAAAATTCTCAAAATCCACATTGATTTTGATCCTCTACCTCTTCTCCTTGGCTAACCAAATAAGTGCATTAGTAATAAACATAATAGGAAACTGTATAATATTTTAACATTCTGTGCCCGAAAGAATATACAACTACACTGGACTTCTAATAAGCCCCCTAATATTTCTGGATGGAGGAAGCTAATACTGGAGCACATTCCACTTGACTTTTGACATGTTTGGCACATTCTTTTTTTTATATATATATCATAATTATTAAAAATGTATTATTATTATTATTATTATTATTATTATTATTATTATTATTATTATTATTATTATTATTATTTATATATTTTTTATTTTATTTTATTTTTTATTCATTTTTATTTTTATTTTATTATTATTTATTATTATTATTATTATTATTATTATTATTATTATTATTATTATTATTATTATTATTATTATTATTATATTTTATTTATTTATTTATTTATTTATTTATGTATTTTATTCTTTTATTTTATTTATGTATGTATGTATGTATGTATGTATGTATGTATGTTTAAATTTATTATTTGGCACATTCTAAGATCGACATATTCAACTGCATTTGGAAACCCTTCTTGGACTATACTGAAGGAAATGTGTCCTCAATTCTGTCTTGAGCTTACATCTGCTCTTTAATGGACTTTTTATCATATTATATAGATATGAATGTGATGGGAATCTGTCTCTATGGTGACTGTAAATCTCTATTTTTGTTTTGACTGTGGTGCTGAGCTGTTTTTTTTTTTTTTTTTGTGTTGTTTTGAAAAATGAAAATTTAATATATATATATGTTCTTAAATAATAATTATAATAAATGTGGTAAAGTTTAACTACTTGTATTCTGGAAGTATTTTAGTAGTAGACCAGTGTACCTGATGGAGCCCCAGTGCTGGCCTTAAATCAGATTAAACCCTTTAAGGAAACACAACACTCTGCCATGAGGCCTCGCTGCTCTATAAACAGACACCGGGAAGCATGTACTGTATGTCTTATTTTTGTCATATATGCTGCAAATATGTTCACATATATATCTCTTTACATGTTTTGCAGACAACATTAGCATTCATTTTGACTCCTGTTGGTCACCTCATCCATGGTTTATAATGTGAATAAGAACTCTGCATCTAACTCATGAATCTGCCTCTACAGCTGCTAAATACTCCACAGTGTTCTAACTGTGGATTCTAATTTAATGATAGTAGAAACAGTGTGAGGCTCTTATTAACCCTTAAAGACACAAACACATACCATCGACCAAAACCATCTAATGATCTAAACTGTTTAATACCTGCTGATCCACTAATCCTTTCAATACAAGTAAATAATTGGTGTAAAATACAGTTCTTCATCTTTTCATGGTCATCAGATATGACCCATTTGGACGTTCAGGGGCTCTGTAGTTACCATGGAAACACCATCATCTTCTACAACATTGATTCACTAGTAAAACACATGGAGTTGGATCAATGACAGGGGATGGACACACTTGTTTTTGTGTTTAGTTAATGATATTTATGCTGAAAAAGTAAGTTTTAAAGTAACTTCTAATCAAAGTCCGAAATGAAATTAAATGTTATTAATGATGAAAAAATAAAAAAAATGAGAATGCAAATGAAACAAGACTGACTCTTTGGAAGAAAAAACATTTTCTTTTTAGATGTGGTAGTTTTTATGCTGTTGTGTATTCATGCATGCAGTACCACATTTGTCCAGCAGTCACCGCCAAAGCGTTCTGGCCATAGCAACGTGATTGTAAGGCTATTGCAGTCCAAAATTATTAATATCTTCCAAAATATTGGTCCTATCCATTTGCTGTTTTCGCTACTGTCTTCCTTAACCAAAAATACATAAGTATGACAAACTACAGCATGATTTTGTGTGAATCCCCGAACACACACAAACGTGCACACACAGACGCCACTTGACGCCACCAACACTGGGATGGAAAGACCTTTTTCTGCAACTAGAGTCATGTGGATAAAAAAAAAAAAAAGGATGTTGACAGTAGGATACAACAAGCTTAAAAGAAACGTCGCAGTATGTGTGGACACACCTGGAAACCAAATCATTTTTTAATTTAGTACGACATAGAGGGGTAATATATAATAATAATGAATATATCTGTAAATCAACACCATATTTACATTCGTTGCCATGTTTATGGAATGACTTCTCGTGTCATCTCGCAATAATAAATAAATCATTGCATTTGTTATTTAATGGATAAACCGACATTATGCACTTCTGTTTTTTCGATCTTTAGTAAATATTGGTAAAGTTTTGCACATATGTCCAATGGAAAAGCAACTAATGAGTTCCAGGGTAGGTAGGGTTGTGTTTGTTATTTTCTCTGCAGCTTTTATCACCCTGTGCAGGGTTTTTCCATTAGGGAAAATTTTTATGCGCAACTTGAGGGTCAATGGAAAAGTGACTAATGCAGTGTTTTTCAACCTTGGGGTTGGGACCCCATCTGGGGTCGCCTGGAATTCAAATGGGGTCTCCAGAAATTTCTTGTAATTGATAATAAATAAATAAATAAATAAATAAATAAATAAATAAAAACTTACTGATAAAAAATCTATGGTGAGTTGACAGAGACAATCCCAATCCATAACAGACATGACAAACTGTGAGTCTGAAACTGAAGCACTGTGGTTCTGTTTATCTGTCAAATGTTCATTGTGGTCAGTTTCAGATGCTGCAGCTCTTTCATAATTCATAGTTTCAGTTCTTGTTTGTTCAGTATTAATTGTCAGCCTTGTAAATCCAAGCTGGACTGACTGTACATATCCTGACCAAGGAAAATCAAATCCTCACTTTGTGCAGTAATCTACACCTGGCTTTTCTGCCTCCGTCCATAATAATATACATAATATAGACTAAATGTCATCTAAAATTAATGTTTATTTGCAACATTGTATAAGAAACTATTACATGATCAAAAACAAATTAATTTTAGCAGAAAAAAAGTCTCTGTTTTGAATGTCTGGGGTGACCAGAAATGTGTGATGTTAAAATGGGGTCACAAGCCAAAAAAGTTTTCGCATGTCGCAACAAAGTTCATTCATAGTTCATTCTATAATGTAAATAATATAAAACAGTTTGATACTCATAGATAGATAGATAGATAGATAGATAGATAGATAGATAGATAGATAGATAGATAGATAGATAGATAGATAGATAGATAGATAGATAGATAGATAGATAGATAGATAGATAGATCGATCTCCACTGCAAAGGACATTCCTTACAAAAATTTTAAAATGTATCTGAAAAACCTTTGCATTATATTGTTTCCAATCAAGACAATTATTTAATGTAAAAAAAAACAAAAAAAACTTTCACTATCCAAGGTCTCAGGAGGATCTACTTTTCAATTTCTACATTCACTGTGGTCTGTCATACATACATACATACAGTACATACATACATGCATACATATATATACACATATATATATATATATATATATATATATATATATATATATATATATATATATATATATATATATATATATATGTGTGTGTGTGTGTGTGTGTATGTGTGTGTATGTATGTACACACACACACACACATACATTCATACATACATACACACATATATATGTCAGGGTAGAGACTGTGATCTGGTAGGATCGGCGATTCTACCAGTAGAAACTCCGATCAGAGTCTCTACTGGTAGAAACTCTGATCCTACCTACCTAACCCTAACCCTAACCCCTAACCCACATCTGGACTTTTTAGTTAGTCTCAGCACGCTCACATAATATATAAATAATTTATGGAAAGCACCAAATATTAAAACCATTTGTGAAATATAAAATGACAACAATTTTCTCAAAACCTTTGGAATTTCAACATTAACTTTGCATTTGGCAATTCTATTGGTAAGATCGGAGTTTCTATCAGTAGAGACTCCGATCGGAGTTTCTACCAGTAGGATCGGAGTTTCTACCAGTAGCAACTCCGATCCTATTAAATGTTTGGTAGGATCAGAGTTTCTACTGGCAGGATCGGAGTTTCTACCAGTAGAGACTACGATCGGAGTCTCTACTGGTAGAATCGCCGATCCTACCAGATTGCAGTCTCTACCCTTACATATACATATATATACACATGTATGTTGGGAACCACTGCTCTAATGACCATTGGATCTTGTTGTAGGCAGCACCTAGTGGCCATCAGTGGTATTACATGTTAATATTCTAGTATTCAGTTTGAGCTCCCTCAGCTTCACTCTAACTCAGACTGTTGATACTTTTGTTTATATATTATGTCTTTTTTTTTTTTTCTTACAAGGTAGTTATTTAGCACACATCCTTTCTCTGTGGTGTCTCTTTGTGCATTTCAAGTATAAAAATGTCTAAATGTAGGTTCTATTACTTCATCGGTGTACTGAAAATGCCATCATGTTGTCATGTACACAGTCAGAGTAACTTAAATCCTTCTGCTCTGTTGTGATTCTCTGTAAATCTCTCCTCTTTTCTCCACACTGTGTCCATTTGTCTGTTATTTGTGTGCTTTCTGTTCCAGTCTATTCATTTCCCACACTGACTGAGTGGGAGTTTAATGCTCTGGGCCACAGCTCCACATTGTTGAAAACACTCCCACCTCTGTGCAGTCATGTCGAGATCCTTCTACAGCAGCACAAAAGCTTTCAGAGCTGCTTTAAAACCTTACACTTATTTATGTAAAGATGTAAGAACATGATGGTGGAGGCTTCATGATGAGGATGGAGGCTTTATCTGGTGATTCTGCTGCAGAACTCCATGTGTTTTCGTCTCCTCCTCAGTTTGTTGGTTTGTGTGTGCTTGTGCTGCTCATCCTATCGTGGGTGGAGTCACATCCACCGACGAGCTGCTGAGTCTGGTTCCTAAGACAACCCAGAAAACATGCATTTGCATTAGAGCGGCTGTTGCACCGCATCCGCACCAGTAAAGTGAGAAGCGAGGACGTGAACGCACCGTCCGGAGGCTGCAGAGATACCGGAGGGAAAAACAAAAGTGTTTTAACAACCGGGATTAAACTGCACACACGGAAAACTATGACGGATATATGATGCAGAGAACATAAACACCCACTGCCTTTCTCTGCACACGACACGGACTGACTTACGTGAGTAGTTCACGGACTTATGGTTGTTTACAGTTGCGTTTGTGCAAAGTTTAACGTTAACTCCAAGTAAAATAAAGAGGCGTATCTGACATGAGAGTAAAATTTCAACAATGCAAGAGATGAATAAAACACTTAATAAAGTACACTTCGGAAGCATTAAACCTACTAATTTTCGATGCAAAAATCACAAATTCACAAAAATATTATGTGGCTCTCAAATATTGGGTCGTAAAATCAATCTGAAGATGTCATTATCAATAAAAGGATTATGTTATGTAAGTGAGTAAAAAGTTAGTTCTACTTAATTAAAAAAAAGTGATTTTTTTCAGGTTTTGACTGTAAAAAAATAAGACAAAATGCTAATATCTGACTGGAAATAGTATAAGGTGCATTTCATAATCACAGTTTACCATTTGTGCTACTGAAACACATTTATTTTCTAAAAATAAATAAATAAATTATAAATAAGTAAGTAAGTAAGTAAATAAATAAATAAAAAAAATAAATAAAACTATCATAGATATATCTTCACTAAAATAAGCATTTACTTTACTGTCTCTTATTTATTTACTGGCTTTTAATACAAGTCGTGTCTTTGAATTTGTTTTATCTTCTGTTTGTACTTCAAAATTAAACTGAACATGTCATTATCTATAAAAGGATTATGTTATGTAAGTGAGTAAAAAGTTTGCTCTACTTAAACAAAAAAAAATGTGATTTTTGCAGGTTTTGACAGTAAAAAAATAAGACAAAATGCTAATATCTGACCGGAGATCATACTTATAAGTGCATTTCATAACCACAGATTACCATTTGTGCTACTGAAACACATTTATTTTATTAAAAAAATAAATAAATAAAATAAAAGCATCATAGAGATGTCCTCAATAAAATAAGTGTTCAATAAATTGTCTCATTCTATCTATCTGTCTATCTATCTATCTATCTATCTATCTATCTATCTATCTATCTATCTATCTATCTATCTATCTATCTATCTATCTATCTATCTATCTATCTACTGGCTTTTAATACAAGTGTGTGACTTTGAATTTGTTTATCTTCTGTTTGTACTTTTAGAGACTATTTTATTATTGTGTACCTGTTTTGTCAGTTTTAACGTATCTTATCTTTATATCCATATTTACTTTTATTATATTTGTATTTTTTACCTATATCCTTGTACAGCGCTCTGGACACTTTGCGTTGTTGTAAATGTGTTCTAGAAATAAACCTGACTTTGACCTTATTTGGAAATTATCTACTAAGTTAATAATTTATGCAGAAACTTTGGACCACACACGTGCCTCATCCAACAGGTGACAGAGTATCTGTTGATGTCTTGTGATATTAATGTCTTCATGTATTTTTAATGTTGTTTGCTTGTCTGTAAGTGTTGTTTTTGTGCCAGGTCCCATGTCTGTGCTTTTGCTCATCCGTTGTTGCTTGTATGTGGTTCTTCCTCAGTTTCTGCTTCTTCAGAGACGTCTGGGTTTGTTCCACTGTCCTCAAGATGCATATGAATAGCTTATTAAGTCAATGGAGTAAGTACTGAGTCATTTAAATACTTTACTCTTCTCCTTTATGCTGCAAAAAAATCACTTTGTTCCACACAGTCTGTGACCCGATTTGATACTAAATCATAGATTCCACAGGAAGTATGTTTGCTAAGAGGAAGTAACACACATCAGACCTGAAGCCTGAGCAGTATCTGACACTGAACTGAGAAACCACAGCTCTATTACTTGTCTTCATCTGTGCTCTGTGTTGCTAAATGTCAGTGTTTTACATCTAAAGCTGCAGTTGTTTGTCTCCTATGCAGAGGTGTCAAGTAACAAAGTACAAATACTCTGTTACTAAAGTAGAAATTTTGGCTCTCTATACTTTACCGGAGTAATTATTTTTCAACCGACTTTTTACTTCTACTCCTCACATTTTAAAAATAGCCTCGTTACTCCTGTTTCATTTCAGTTTGTTTTCATTGTGGCTTGTCGTCGTTCATATAAAAAAACACAACCCAGATAAATGTACCTGCAAAACATGTAAACAGATATATATGTGCACAATTTAGCAACTTAAGAGATTATAATATTATCCTCTGAATTTTGCATTTTTTCCAGTGAAAATCAAATATTTTCCTATGTTTAATTCGCCGATCATGTAAATGTTCATAAAAGCTCAGAGACAAATCAAATATAATCGAGAAAAAAGTTCCTTTTTCAGCAAAAATATAATTGACTGAACATAAAAACAAGTGTGTCCATCCGCTGTCACTGATCCAACTCCATGGGTTTTACTGGTGAATCAGTGTGGTAGAAGATGATGGTGTTTCCATGGTAACTACAGAGCCTCTGAATGTCCAAATGGGTCATATCTAATGACCCATAAAGACCCAGTGGTACTTATGTTTTCTTCATATTTAACCTTTCTTAAGTGATCTATCACCATTTATTGTAATATTATGATCTTTAAGTTTTTTATGTAAATCATGTATTTTTCTATATTTAATTCATTGATCATGTAGATCAGGGCTGTCAAACTACAAATATGTATGCGTACAATTTTGCAACTTAGGAGATTTATTACCATGTATTATAATATTATCCTCTGAATTTTGCATTTTTTCCAGTGAAAATCAAATATTTTCCTATGTTTAATTCACTGATCACATAAATGTTCATACAAGCTCAGAGAAAAATCAAATATCATCGAGAAAAAAGTTACTTTTTCAGCAAAAATATAATTGACTGAACATAAAAACAAGTGTGTCCATCCGCTGTCACTGATCCAACTCCATAGCTTTTCACTGGTGAATCAATGTGGTAGAAGATGACGGTGTTTCCATGGTAACTACAGAACCTCTGAACGTCCAAATGGGTCATATCTGATGACCCATAAAGACCCAGTGGTACTTATGTTTTCTCTATATTTAACCTTTCTTAAGTGATTTATCACCATTTATTGTAATATTATCATCTTTAAGTTTTTTTATGTGTAAATCATGTATTTTCCTATATTTAATTCATTGATCATGTAGATCAGGGCTGTCAAACTACAAATATGCATGCGTACAATTTTGCAACTTAGGAGATTTATCACCATATATTATAATATTATCCTCTGAATTTTGCATTTTTTCCAGTGAAAATCAAATATTTTCCTATGTTTAATTCACTGATCACATAAATGTTCATACAAGCTCAGAGAAAAATCAAATATCATTGAGAAAAACAATTGGAAAAAGTTACTTTTTTTGTAAAAATATAATTGACTGAACATAAAAACAAGTGTGTCCATCCGCTGTCATTGATCCAACTCCATGGGTTTTACTGGTGAATCAATGTGGTAGAGGATGACAGTGTTTCCATGGTAACTACAGAGCCTCTGAATGTCCAAATGGGTCATATCTGATGACCCATAAAGACCCGGTGGTCCTTATGTTTTCTTTATATTTAACCTTTCTTAAGTGATCTATCACCATTTATTGTAATATTATCATTTTTTCAGTGTAACAAAGTACAAATACTTCATTACCTTACTTAAGTAACGTGCAAAATTGACAGTCTATCCTTGATATGGACAGCAATTTTATGTTTTATGCATAGTCAGAATTTAGTCTGATATATGAGGATTTTTGAGTTACTTATGGAGTCTGACACAGGAATTTAGGGTAGATGAAGGATGGAGTAAGGGGAGATTATAAATAAAACTTCATCCCGCTCCTTTTCGAACAGTTTACTTTCTTTTTTAATATAATTCTTTAGTTGTTGATTTTATTGCAAACATTTGAAATAAATAAATGAACAAAACAAAACAAATAAGTATAAATTTTGGCTATCTATACTTAACTGGAGTAATTATTTTTCAACCGACTCTATATTTTCTACTCCTTACATCTTAAAAATAGCCTTGTTACTCCTTTTTCATTTCGGCTTGTCATTGTTCAAATAAAAAAACACTACCCAGATAAATTGCGCCATCTGGACAGAGTGAATTTGATTGTGGTTGGATTAGAAGTATAAATATGTATCATTCCAACACCCTGTTGGTTTGTACATGATCCATCACATCTGACTTTTTACACTATTCCAATATTTATATTCAACTAGTCATCAGATCTCTGACTCCATGAAACACATGTTGAAGGGCATGTTGTAGGGGTCATATTTAGCTTTTTTAAAAATGGAATTCTGGATTTTCAAACATTTCCCTGTGGTCTACATAAACTGTAAATGCTCTGCTTGGGTCTGAATTCTTCATTAATTCAACTCCACAGGTCCATCTTCAACCCTATTTCTGAGTAATGACACCAGAAAGGTGGTTTTGAGCGCTGGCCCTTTAAATGCACATGAGCCACTTCAGGCCCCACCCCCTCCAGGTTGTTAGCTGTGCTGCTCTGTCTTGTTCAACCAACAACTGAACATTTTAGGTAATCTGCTTGAAATTTGGACATATTTTCAGTTTTCACTACAACTGCTGCTGCTGACAAACAATTATGCTGGTCGGAAGTTTTGACCTTATATGTGCAAATGTCAGGACGTAACTAGTTACAGACATGACAAATTAACTTACTTTGTTTTCATATATATGTATAGGTTTTTGTTTGTTTTGTTTTCTTATAACCTGTTTTATTTGTAAAGACAAAGTAGGATTACTTTGTTTTGTTGTATATTTGAAATAAAGTGAACTAAAAATTAAGCAGGAATTAAAACAGGTTGTAGAAATCCACTAGATTTTTTCCAAAATGAATATAAAGATAGCTTTGCAGCACCTGGAGGGTTCAAATTCAAACTGTATGAACTATTAGAGTCCAAATACACAAATAAATGAACCAAAGACTAATAAAAGTGGGTTTAGATAAATATGACCCCTTTAATGCTCAGTTGTACACATATATGGTTCTTTAATACATTTGCATTGGACTCAAATGCGTTCATTATCAGTGTTCATATATGTGGCTGAAACAGGTAGACTAGTGCATCCAAATGTTTGTACATTAACATTTTAATATAACATTATTGTCATTATGGCCTTTAGAAACAGGTTTTTTAGAGAGGTGGGGTAGTGCACTACAGGCCTTATGGTATTTTATCCCCCTTACTTTAAGTACTTTTGAAACCAGTACTTTTACACTTTTACTTGAGCAAAACGCTTGAGTTGATACTTCAGCTTCTACAGAACTCAGTTAAACCCATAAAGACCCAAACAACCACTGGCAACACAAACCATCTACAGATATAAACTGTTTAATACCCGTTGATCCATTAATCCTATCAATACATGTAAATAATTGGTGTAAAATACAGTTTGTCATCTTTTCATGGTCATCAGATATAACCTGTTTGGACGTTCAGAGGCTCCGTAGTTACCGTAGAAACACTGTCATCTTCTACAACAGGGGTGTCAAACATGCGGCTCAGGGGCCAAATGCCAAAGGGTCCAGTTCAGCCTCTGGGAGGTTTTTGCTAAGTGCAAAAATTCCACAGTCTTGAACTGAATTAAGCAAAAAAAAAATTTCCCTTGAATTAAGGGAAAAATCTTGAATTGAGCCAAAAAAAAATCTTCAATTAAGTAAAAAAAAATCTTCAATTAAGCTAAAAAAAAATCTTCAATTAAGCAAACAAAAAAATCCCAAACTTAGCAAAACATCTTGAATTAAGCCAAAAAAAATCTTCAATTAAGTAAAAAAAAAATCTTGAATTAAGCCAAAAAATAATCTTTAATTAAGTTTAAAAAAATCTTGAATTACGCAAAAAAAAAAAAAAAAAAAAAAATCTTCAGTTAAAGCTATACCGTATGATGTGGCATTTTTACACTTTTGTTTTGTCATCTTAAAATGCTCCTAATAAGCATGTGTCAAACTAAAATATAAAAGAAATCCACCAGGTTTTGAAACTCAAAAATGTTTAATTCTCATATAGTTCTGATAAAAGTCTGACCAATCATTTTAGTCGATCTGAATGAAATAATTGGTCGAACCTGGCTGAGCCTCCTGTCAATCATACATTACGGCCGTTCAGCATCCGATCCATTATCGCCGTCTCACATCCAGTATGTGTCCCTCTGAATCTGACACTTCACTCGCACTGCTCCTCCTGTCACTGACCAGTCTACTGTCTAGGATGTGTATGGATAAAACTCAAATGCACATGTGGAAGGGAATAAACGGATTTATGAACATAAACAACAACTAAGGGGAACAAACAGGAGTCTGATGAATGAAGGATGGAGATAAAAGTCCGGAAGTCTTGTGTACTGGACTGAACAGACAGGTCTGCAGGAAGCTCAGCTTTTATGACCGCAGTACTGATTCAGGTACATGTACTTGGTGTCACACAATGTAGGATTATGTAAGATGATAAATGTATGGACTATGAAACCTCAAATGTCCACGAAAAATTCGCGGAGGCCGCGCATTCACAGTGCGCGTGCTGGGCACCTCATCAGCTGAAGACACTGACCCTGCGCTGCACAGACCAGACCCTTAAATTCAGGGACTACTGATGGAGCAGGGGCCGCGGCAGGTGGATGATGGATCTGATTACTGAGGGAGGGGTCCACGGACACGCTGAAGTGGACCAAACCTCCACTTCCACCTCCGCTCCCATCACGCGCATCAGGTAAGAGAAGGGGAGCATCAGAGCTCAATGACACTGAGGGATTTACATACAGTTCTATCAGGCTGCCCTCCGCGTCGAAATCCGATGCAGAAGGGGTACCCCCTGCGTCAAATAGTGCCGAACGGGGCTCTGACCATGCGTCCATTTCTGACGACTTGGGATGAGCGGGCGGGGCTTTGGAGGGAGGCGGGTTGTTCATGTTCAAACTTTTACTAAGTGCTGTGAGAAATGCCACATCGGTAGGTATAGCTTTAAGCTAAAAAAAAAAAAAAATCTTCAATTAGGGAAAAAAAAAAAAAAATCTTCAATTAAGCCAACCCCCCCCCCCCCCTCAAATTTAGCAAAAAATCTTGAATTAAGCCAAAAAATAATCTTCAATTAAGTAAAAAAAAAAAAATCTTGAATTAAGCCAAAAAAAATCTTCAGTTAAGTAAAAAAAAATCTTCAATCAAGAAAAAAAAAAAAATCTTCAATTAAGTAAAAAAAAAAAAATCTTGAATTAAGCCAAAAAAATCTTCAGTTAAGTAAAAACATCTTGAATTAAGCCAAAAAAAATCTTTAATGAAGTTTACAAAAATCTTGAATTAAGCCAAACAAAATCTTCCATTAAGTAAAAAGAAATCTTGAATTAAGCTTAAAAAAAAAAAAAAAAAATCTTCAAGTAAAAAAAAAAATCTAGAATTAACAATTTAAATTTTTTTCTTTGTTTTAGTGCAAAAAAATAACATTAAATTAAGAAAATATTGACATTTACAAACTATCCTGTAACACTAAAATGTGAATAACCTGAACAAATATGAACAACCTGAAATGTCTATAAAGAAAATTAAGCACAATTTTAAAAAATTTTCTGCATGTTCCTCAGTGTTTAGTGTCTTTGTAGATCTGATCCATAATGCACATACAGAAATGAGAAATTAAGGAATAATATTGTTAAAATTGCACTAAATTTTCTTACATTTTTAAATTTAAATTTCAGTTTTTTCCTTTTTTTGTGGATAGTTTATAAAAGTAAGTATTTTCATAATTTAATGTTTGTTTGTTTTTTACACTAAAACAAAGACAAAAATTTGGAGTTGTCATTATTTATAGGTTATTATGTTATTATTTTTCTGGTCCGGTCCACTGCAGATCAAATTTAGCTGAATATGGCCCCTGAACTAAAATGAGTTTGACACCCCTGGGTTAAACCCTAGTATCTATACTTCTACCTGAGGAATGAATGTGAATACTGTTGACACCTCTGTTCCTATATGGTCGTGTCGTGCATCAGGCAGGTGAGGCAGCTGTACTTTAAGTATGTGGAGCTTTGCATTGTTCTCCAACATAAAGACGTTTGCTCAGCATCCCGGCTTTCACAGCGTCTATGTCAGTGAAGCATCATGTTACCTGTCCGCTATGTCGAACACATTCAAAGCTCGCTATAGGTTTCTACTTTTCTTTTTTTTTTTTCTCTTTTTACAAATTAAGCCAATATTATGGAGCTTGTCTTCTAATATTACAAAAGCACTGCATAGATTCCTGTCACCTTTTGCGTCCTCCCGGGCACGAGGGATTGTTCTCTCATGTTGTTTGATGTAGAAATACAGCCTGAACAGTAGTACAGGAGGTATCAGATTGTACTGATCTCATGCCAAAACAAACACCTGCATCTGGGACTTTCCATTTGACACTCGGACCTTAGGGTATATGTAAAAAAAAGTCCGAAAACGTGGACCAAAAAAGTGTGTTGTCCAAATGTTCAGCTTCACTTCTCATCCACATACAGGTTCATTGGATTGGAATATGTTGAAATACTGAGCTATGGGATGTTTATGTTTTTTATCTAAAGTTATAATAGTGGTCATAGAATAAGATTTCCTTCTGTCTCAGTTTAACCTCCTGAGACGCAGGAAAGTGAAAGTTTTAGCTTTTTTACATTAAATAATTGTCTTGATTGTAAACCGCATAATGTTTTTTCAGATACATTTTTAAAATTATTTGTATTTATTTTAGGGCTGGGCAGCGATTAAAATTTTTAATCGCAATTAATTGTGTGAATTTCTGCGATTAATCACGATTAATCACATAGTCATATGGGGCGGGGGGGTTGCCGGCATCAACAGCGTGTATTGCCTTTAAGTGATATTTCAGACTCAAAGTACTCCGGTGATAAAAAATAATTCCACATGTTAGTGCTTACAAACAACTTTGTCCTTCTCAACCCCACCATCTGAAGACATTTAAAATGAAAATGTCCATGGAAAAGACCAATACTTTTCTCCATGTTTATGTCCACACCAGTTTATTTCCGGTTGTGAGTGACTGACAGGAGTCTTAAGCCCACTAATACAGGGGTTGGACAAAATAATGGAAACACCTTAAAAAATCAACAAAATATAATTTAATATGGTGTAGGTCCGCCTTTTGCTGCAATTACAGCCTCAATTCTCCGAGGTATTGATTCATACAACTTGTGAATTGTTTCCAAAGGAATTTTAAGCCATTCTTCAGTTAGAATACCCTCCAACTCTTTTAGAGACGATGGCGGTGGAAATCGACGTCTTACTTGAATCTCTAAAACTGACCATAAATGCTCAATAATGTTGAGGTCTGGGGACTGTGCCGGCCATACGAGATGCTCAACTTCATTAGAATGTTCCTCATGCCATTCTTTAACAATTCTAGCTGTATGGATTGGGGCATTATCATCTTGAGGTGAAGATGTTTCCATTATTTTGTCCAACCCCTGTAAGTACTAATACTAATAAGCCCAATAATATGTGATGTTCAGTTGTTAAAAGCAAGCAAAGGGGGCCCTCTAGTGGTTGGAATAAGTCGCATTAACCTATGTTTTGTACTTGCGGTGTTACCGTAGCCAGTTCGGACATAAGAAGGAACTAACGGACACGTTTTTTTCACTCTGTTTGTATGGCCTGAAAAACGTTTGCCTGTGAGTATTTTATGTTCAGTTGTTGTAAGAATGAATAGTATAAAATATCTCTGATGTCAACCTATGTTGCTGGATAAAAAGACGTTGTAAATCTTAAGTTAATCTGTAAATGCTAATCGTTAGTGTGTCTATGGATTTTCCCATTCAAGTTAGCATCAAGCTAGCAATCTTTTTCCATTCATTTAAATGTACAATGCCATGTAAATGTACTAAGGTAATGAACATAACTCAGACATATTTTGTATATATGTTGCAGTTTTACAGTGAGTCTCAAGTAAAAGATTTGGAGAGAAGTTTTGGGCGTCCGGCTTTTCTTGGGAAACCTGTTGTCTATCTGCCAAGCTAATCGCTACATGCATACAAGCAGGAGCAGAATAATAGGAGTTATAATAAAACGGCATTAATGTGAGATAAAAAAAATTGTCGGCATTATTTAATGAATGCATTAACGTGGTAATAACGAATGAACTTGCCCAGCCCTAATTTATTTATTTATTTTTAATGGAATGTCCTTTCCAATGGGCAGCATGTTTTTTTGGTAAAACGGTAAAACTTTTGTTCCCTACAGAGGACAAAAATGCATTGCTGGGTCTCAGGAAGTTGAGTTGTGTTCAGGGTTTCTGCTATATCTTAAAAAGTATTAAAGGTCTTGAATTTACAAATCTGCATTCAATACATTAAAAAAGTCTTTAAAAGATATTACATTTGGTATGGTAGGTCTTAAGTTATGTTGTCATAAACATGTTCCCTGTGTCTGGGAAATGTCCAAGCTGCAAAGAAAGTCATCTGGCTATGTTCACACAGCAGGTCTTAATGCACAATTCAGATTTTTTGCTGAAATCCGATTTTTTTGTCCGCTCGTTCATATTACACATTAAATGCGAGTTGTATCAGTTTTCAGTATGAACTGAATGTGACCCTAAAGTGATCCACATGTGCAAAAGAGGTCCTGATGTAATACGTGACCACACAGACACACACTGTGTTTATGAAAGAAACACCCCTGGGACGCAGAGTTGTGACATTTGTTGCATTTCAATGACGTAAAGGTCCGATAAATGCGACCTGGCCGTTCAGACTGAAGTCGAATTGCAAAATATCAGATACCTATCACATGTAGGACCACATATGTAAGTGGCCTGGGTCGGATTTGTGTTGTTCAAACTGTCTGTAAGAGATCAGATACAGGTCACATATGGGAAAAAAAAATCAGATTTGGGCCACATTTGCCTGGTCTTAATGCACTATTTGGATTTTTTGGTGAAATCTGATTTTTTGTTCGTTCATATTACACATTAAATACGACTTCAATCAGTTTTGAGTATGAACTGAATGCGACCTTGAAGCGACCCACATGTGCAAAAGAGGTCCTGATGTAATATGTGACCACGCAGACATGCACAGTGTTAACGAAAGTAAATATATTTTTCCTGCCGCTCCTCCTCCTGGGATGCAGAATTGTAAAATTTGTTGCATTTCAATGACGTAAAGGTCAGATAAATGTGACCTGGTTGTTTAGACTGAAGTTGAATTGCAAAATATCAGATACCTATCACATATAGGACCACATATGACAGTGACCCAGGTCGGATTTGAAAAAATGGGATTTGTGTTGTTCCAACTGTCTTTAACAGATCAGATACAGGTCACATATGGGCAAAAAAAATCCGATTTGGGCTGCATTTGCCTGGTCTTAATGCACTATTTGGATTTTTTGGTGAAATCCAATTTTTTTTGTGTGCTCATTCATGTTACACATTAAATGCGACCTGTATCAGTTTTGAGTATGAACTGAATGCAACCTTGAAGTGACCCGCATGCGCAAAAGAGGTCCTGATGTAATACGTGACCACGCAGACATGTACTGTATTTATGGATGTAAATATATTCTTCCTGCCGCTCCTCCTCCTGGGACGCAGAATTGTGACGTTTATTGCATTTCAATGATGTAAAGGTCGGATAAATGGGACCTGGCAGTTCAGACTGAAGTCACATTGCAAATATCAGATATGTATCACATGTAGGACCACATATGTAAGTGGCGTGGGTCGGATTTGTGCTGTTCAAACTGTCTTTAACAGATCAGATACAGGTCACATATGGGCAAAAAATCCGATTTGGGCCTCATTTGCCTGGTCTTAATGCACTATTAGGATTTTTTGGTGAAATCCAATTTTTTTGTGTGCTCGTTCATATTACACATTAAATGCGACCTGTATCAGTTTTGAGTATGAACTGAATGCAACCTTGAAGTGACCCGCATGCGCAAAAGAGGTCCTGATGTAATACGTGACCACGCAGACATGTACTGTATTTATGGATGTAAATATATTTTTCCTGCCGCTCCTCCTCCTGGGACGCAGAATTGTGACGTTTATTGTATTTCAATGATGTAAAGGTCGGATAAATGGGACCTGGCAGTTCAGACTGAAGTCACATTGCAAAGTATCAGATATGTATCAGATTTAGGACCACATATGAAAGTCACCTGGGTCAAATGTGAAAAAATCGGATTTGTGCTGTTCAAACTGTCTTTAACAGATTGGATACAGGCGGCATATGTGCAAAAAAATTGGGTTTGGGCCACATTTGTCTGCAGTCTGAATGTAGCCTTAGTTTACTTAATTCAACCCGTTCCAACCCAACCATTTATACTGAAATTAAGAACCAATTATCTGGAACTTTGCAGCTCCCGGTGAGAAATGACTCGGAACGCTGGGAATCAAGGCATCAAGAGTAAACAAATACATTTTTTCTAAATTCTAGGAGTCGTACATTTTTTCCAGTATAGCCATGAAATAGGCTGTGAAATGAGCATTAAATTCTGCTGTAAGTTGTCTTAAAAAGGTCTTAAAATGGTCTTAAATTGAACTTGTAGAAGTCTGTAGGAACCCTGTGTGTTAGGTGATAAAACAGTCACATGACGTTTATTATCATTACTGACATTCATTTCATCACTCAGCATGCGCAGATCCAACACATTATCCAAAGAAATAAGTGCAACCCCCACAAAGCACCACATGTAGGCAGATTTTTCGTTCGTCGTCTCTGTCGTCACGTCGTAAAAAAAAACTGTTTACATTGTTTTATGGTTTTATTGCTCATGCCAAGCTTCTGTTTCTGCTGCTTTGTTGGAGTTGGACAAACAACGATGGGAACAGGGAGGCGTTCACTGCACCTCGTAAACTCTGAAATCTCCAACATTTTGACAAAACATGTGCGTTGACAGAGTGTTGCTTTCAAATACACCTCAGGCTGGGTGATGTCACGCTCCTAGTTTGTCATATGATCTAGTTTTTAAACAGAACATACAGATTGTTTAGTTAAAAAGTACGTAACAGTGCTGACAAAACTTTGCTACCAAGCTAACTTTTATTTTAAACAGCCTGTTTATGAGTGTAATTATGGTGTTTTATGAAACTTATGGCTTTGTCACATTAAAATCACTAGCATAGGTTGCTAGGCTGGTGATTTTATTTTAGTCCATTTATAGTTTCTACACTGAAGTGTTCATTAATTTGCATAATTTGTGTAATAATAAACTCATCAGCTGACCTCTAAACGTACAGTGAGGCTGATATACACAGATGTTCTACAGTTATGCTGGAATTGTAATTACTGATTTATTCCCAACATGCAATGAAATTTAACATACACTACAAAAAAAAGGTTAAAATATTTGTAATTTTTGGGCTATTTTTTTCATTTGGGATTCTTGCACAGTGATTTTTACTGTTTTATGTGTGAATTGAATTCAAACACTTTTTTTTAATGACCAGATATAGCTTTATTTACAAATGGTAAAAATGATCAAAAAAATGACCAAAAAAAATTGAAATATCCTTAACTTTTTTGTTTGTAGTGTATACGCGAACAAGTAAAACATACATAATAATACAATTATCAACAATCATAACAATTGTAAACAGAAGAACAGCACAATAGTTGCATTTACTTGCAGGAAAGAAGTGCAATTTATTTAATCCCACCCCCTTTCCATAAAATATTATTAATAAATATGTTCCCTTTCCTTTTACATTACTCTTTTATATTTATATATTTATTCACACACTCATTCATCCATATTCACATACACACATACAAATACACTTATAATCTTTTACCAGTGCATTTCCTAGTTGTGCTGGCAAATAAATAAATAAATAAATTATATCTATATATCTATATATATCTATATCTATATCTATATCTAGATAGATAGATAGATAGATAGATAGATAGATAGATAGATAGATAGATAGATAGATAGATAGATAGATAGATAGATAGATAGATAGATAGATATGCAACCAACGAGACAAAGTAATCTTACTTAGTCCTTAGAAATAAAACAGGTATTAAGAAGTCATGGAAGAAAACAAAAAAACAAAAACAAAGCTTATACATGACTTCATTTGCACATTCAAAAAGGAGTGGGAGGAAGTATAACTTATTTAATCCAACCCCTTCTTCAGACAACAATCTGTCCTTTTAGCTTCCTTTCAGTAGAATATATGAAAAGTCAAGTCACTTAGATCTTTTATAAGTAATTAACCTTACTTATCATCCTCACATACATGTTAGTGTGAAAATGTGATTGATTCATGGACAAAAGAGGCCTCCACAGTCTAGATAAGTACTACAAATACTGCAGCTCTATGTTCATGAAAATATGGATGTGTTTTTTTATCTCAACATTGTCAAAATTTGGTCATAATTTTGGTCCAAAATGATGCAAAAACACAAAGTTTTCTCATCAGATTACACAAAAAACCAGAGAAACCTGGAGGAACATTCAATTTTGCTGTAACTTTCTTGTATTTTATAGAGATGAGGAGATTGTGATTCAGGTCTCAATTGTGGCCAGATCGCCAACCTCTAAATCCACCTCATAAATTTAGAAATCCAATAAAGCCAATGAAGTGTGTTTCTTTAGCTTTCAGGCATTGAGTAATATGGAAACAAACATTGTGGTCATGTTTTTTCCATTTAACCCAGCTTTGATTTACATTGTTATGCTGGAGTGGAAAAGTCAAATGGCTGAAAACACATTACAACACAAAATGAGTTCCAACTCTTTTAATTAAACACAGTGTTACAGTGTTTTTGAGATTAACCCTTTCATGCATGAATTATGAGAACCTTAGTAAAGATTTTTTTTCCGAAGTGTTTTTATTCCTCTTTAGGCATGAAAAAAACAAGGCAATTAAATTTTTTAATGAACCTATTTTTCATGGAGTTACAAAAATGTTCACTCAGCTGGACACCATGTGTTTAATTTTCAATATCAGAAAGAGATATACTATGTGAAGACTATGAAATGAAAACATTTTTAATGCTGCTAATCTGATGTTTTCTCACATTTTATCAGACTCTAATACTAGTTATTATTCACTTCATGGAGATAATATGCAAGAAAAAAAAACCTTTTTGCTTAAGAAAACTTTTAAGTACAGTCTAATAACAATGAGCGATTGATTTACACTCAAACATGTTAGTGGAGATCAGGTTTATCAACATCAGCAAAGTTACAATAATGGTATGAATTGCAATGTATGGGATGATACATAAGCGTCCACTGTGTTGGGTAATATGCAACTAAAACCACAAAACCCATGAATATACAAGAGAACAGCTGGAGAATATCTGTCCACTGTAGTGACCACTATGCATGAAAGGGTTAATACAGTATCACAAAACATAATATCAAGATACTCAAGTGTATCTGTAGTTTTTTTGCTTGTACAAATCATGTGATTACCTTTATTTTAAGATTCAAGATCCTTTATTGTCATTCAACATGTAACATGGAGAACAGAATTCCAATCTACTTGTTCAACACAGTATTCTGTTTCAGATAAGGAAATCATAGTGGAGAGGATGAGAAGATAAACTTGAAAAATTGCTGATTTGATGAACATTTTTAAAGACATATTTTGATGTTTTAGTCAAGGAAATGAAAGTAATAAATCTACTTTCATATGATATGACATGTTACCATAATTATCTGTTGAATATAATTTGAGGAAAGAGGAAGAAGAATGAAAAATGATGATGTCATGGTGACACATGGATAGAAGAGGAGACAAAGTAATAAAAAAAAAAAATGTTTATTTAACCCTTTCCTGTTGGTGACAGTATAATTTTTGCACTTGTAGAGTGGTCATTTATGGGTCTTTCCATCAAACTGGGTTCATTTTGGTATCTGGCACTTCACCACCTTTTTAAACCCAATAATAAAAGAGAAATTTAGACATATTTGCCTCAGGATGTACCTAATGATGACGTCAGATAAATGCAAAAAAATTATACTGTTACTCTGAGCCATTCCAAAATTAATGAATTTTGAATCAAATATTGGGGCCAAAAAAAAGCAAAGAAAAAACTACCTACACTCTAAGAAATTAAATGTTGGAATTAGTTGGATTTAGTTAAAAATGTTATGTTACTTGTTCCATGAAATATGGTTATTTAAATGTAAAAAGATGTTGCAGTTAATTGCAAAAACAACTTACTAATAAATCCAAAGTAATTGTGTCAATAAATCTAAAGTAAGGTGTTGCTTTAACGCTACAACTCAAGAATGACATTTTCTAATCAACAGTATTAGTTTGGATTTACACACATTTTGTTGTAAATTTAGTGATAGAAGTCCGATTTTTTTAACTAACTTGATTCTTTTGGTTCATTCGTCTGTTCCGAATTGATTCTGAATCAATGCAGGATGTTTTTTTTAATTAATGAATTGATTCGGAATTGATTCGGAACAGACAAATGAACCAAAAGAATCAAGTTAGTTAAAAGAATCGGACTTCTATCACTAAATTTACAACAAAATGTGTGTAAATCCAAACTAATACTGTTGATTAGAAAATGTCATTCTTGAGTTGTAGCGTTAAAGCAACACCTTACTTTAGATTTATTGACACAATTACTTTGGATTTATTAGTAAGTTGTTTTTGCAATTAACTGCAACATCTTTTTACATTTAAATAACCGTATTTAATGGAACAAGTTACATAACATTTTTAACTAAATCCAACAAATTCCAACATTTTATTTCTTAGAGTGTAGTTGTCAGACGATGTTATTATATTGCACATAAATGAATCGTTTTGGGTTTTTTTTTGCCATTGTTCAGTTGTGGTCTGAGTTGAACAGTCTTATGGTATCCATGGTAACCTGAATTAGTGACGCATTAAGAGATCAGAGAATATGTTTGCACTGTGTTAATGTCATGGAGGTTTGAGGCGATGACTTGTCTGTTGTTGAAGCTGTTTGCGTGTTAGTTCTCTGTCTGAAGGTCATCTCATATCCAGTCTTTTATTTACCCTCACACCGGTGGCGGTACATGCCTGGGCAGCCTGGATACTTAGCTACAGGGTTAGTGTTTGCTGTCGCTGTGTAGGTTGCACCAGGCCTTTGGCCACTGTTCTCAGTGAGCCATCTGTGTTGTCTACCTCCATCCCTCGCCACAGGACAGGCGGTCAGATTTATACGCAGACTTGTTGTGGGAGTCTGTGCAGAGGATGGATGAGAGAGGGAACCCTGATGAATCCTCACTTCTTCTTGTTCTTCTTCGTCTTCTTCTTGTTCATCTTCTTTTTCTTGTTGTTTTTTGTCTTCTTTGTCTTCTTGTTCTTCTTCATCTCCTTCTTCTTCTTCATCATCTTGTTCTACTTTGTCTTCTTGTTCTTCTTCATCTTCTTGTTCTTCTTTGTCTTCATGTTCTTCTTTGTCTTCTTGTTCTTCTTCGTCTTCTTCTTGTTCTTCATCTTCTTGTTCTTCTTTGTCTTCTTGCTCTTCTTGTTCTTCGTCTTCTTCTTGTTCTTCATCTTCTTGTTCTTCTTTGTCTTCTTGTTCTTCTTTGTCTTCTTGTTCTTCCTTATCTTCTTCTTGTTCTTGTTTATCTTCTTGTTCTTCTTTGTCTTCTTGTTCTTCTTTGTCTTCTTCTCGTTCTTTGTTTTCTTGTTCTTCTTTGTCTTCTTCTTGTTCTTATTCTTCTTCACCTTCTTGTTCTTCATCTTCTTGCTCTTCTTTGTCTCCTTCTTGTTCTTCATCTTCTTGTTCTACTTTGTCTTCTTGTTCCTCTTCATCTTCTTCTTGTTCATCTTCTAGTTTTTCTGTCTTCCTGTTCATCTTCTTCTTCTTGTTCTTCTTTGTCTTCTTGTTTTTCTGCGTCTTCTTCTTGTTCATCTTTGTCTTCTTCTTGTTCTTCTTTGTATTCTTCTTGTTCTTCTTTGTATTCTTGTTCTTTGTCTTCTTCTTGTTCTTTGTCTTCTTCTTGTTCATCTTTGTCTTCTTGTTTTTCTGCATCTTCTTCTTGTTCATCTTCTTGTTCTTCTTCGTCTTCTTCTTCTTCGTCTTTTTCTTGTTCTTTTGTCTTCTTCTTGTTCTCCTTCTTCTCGTGCTTTTGATGCCGATGTCATGTGGGGATTTGATGGGAATCTCTGTGGTCCGGATCAGGCTGATCATCAACAGCGTCGTGTCCTCTCAGCCCTAAGCCCTCCCTCACCTTACAGATGTTAAATGCTGAGGATAATCTCACCATGAAGTGTAGCTCACATGTTAGTAAGCTGATTTCTCACTAGGAAACATCTGTGCTCTGTGATGTTTAAGTGGTGAGTTTGAACCTCCTTGTTTTTGCCATGAGAGGTCTGGGTGTAACCCACAAGGCCACTCCACCCTGGTGGAACAGACAGTACATAGTTTTGAAGTAGAACCTTCTTTTTTTTTTTTTTTTTTTTTTAAGAATTACTGTACATGCGAGGAACTAGAAATGACAAGTTCATGATGCCCTATGCCAAGTTTAAAATATGCATCACTTCCTTGAGTTTTTCCACTTGCTGCCAGTCAGCATCATGGTGACCACATGACTACACTAAGTGATTGTGTTGAGCCAAGAAATAGACCAAACCCAAACCTCTTGAAAACCACATGGTCTTATTGTTACACTTAAGCAAAGAGATATAATGATAGGTTGTAGCATTATTTTATGGCTAGCTCTCTCCCATTTGCAGTAAATCTTCATGTTTGTAGGTTTAATATGTAAAATATGAGATGAAGTTTATGTGTACTAACCTTTTTTTTTTTTTTCATTTCTAATTTATGGACAGACTGTATATATACAGGGTGTATTAAAAAAAAACTATACCTTTTGAAAAACTACCCCCAGTTCTGCATTTGGTCATTTTGGTATTTTCTTTTATGGACTTCGGTAGGTAGGGGATTGGTGGATATTTGTCCAAATTGACAGACCCAGGTTTTCATGCATGAGTGAGCAGGGGCAAATTGCGCAGTCCAAGTTAAAACTGGTTTGCGTGAAGTAGCAGTGGGATTTAAATCCAATCAAAGGTCATGGGAGGGGACACTGGGCATCCATCTTGTTTTCCACAAAATTGCCAGGTTACAGCATTAACACTTTGGCCACCATGTCAATTTCATTTCTTTACCCATGGCAGCTGGTCCTGCCTTTCAAGGTTAATTCAACTTGTTGAATCTCCTGGGTGAACCCTAACCCTAACCCTAACTTGGCCTGTCTTCAGTGACATTCTTAGGCCTAAACAGGTTGAATTACCTAGATGGATGCCCATTGGCCCCTCCCATGACCTTTGATTAGATTTAAATCCCACCGCTACTTCGTGCAAACCAGTTATAACTTAGATTGCGCAATTTGCCCCTGCTCACTCATGCATGAAAACCTGGGTCTGTAAATTTGGACAAATATCCACCAATCCCCTAGCTACCGACGTCCATAAAAGAAAATTCCAAAATTACCAAATGCAGAACTGTAATTTTTCAAAATGTATAGTTTTTTTTTTTTATATACACCCTGTATAACCAGCTCTAAAAAAAAAAAAAAAGAACTCCTTAACCAACTATTTCAGAGTCTCTTACATTTGTGATAAAAGCCTGTACACTGATTTCTACGTAGAGGAAAGTCTGAATCCTCATGCTTATGTAACGGGTGCCGGGCCGCAGCACCCGCTAACAGCTATGTGCATCCTGAAATACAGGAGAAAAAGGATGAGACAGGGAGACGTGGCTGGCTTCTGCTGTGTTTTCTGCAGTTATCTTTAATAGCCTTTTTTTTTTTTTTTTTTTTTTTACTGAACACTGAGAGCATTGCCTGTTTTATATTTTTAACCAGGTCATATGTCACTGTATTTTAACTATCCCTTAGACATATTTTGTTTATGAAACATATACAAAACCACATATCAGATCCAAACACAAACACATTTTGTCTCTTTATCATATTAACATCTCTATATTCATCTTTTACAGTAACCTTGTGGTCATAATACTGCACCTTTAATGCACAGACACAATACCTTTCAGTACCACTCAGACTTGTGTTTCCACAGTTACCAGCAAATGAACACATTTTAACTTTTTTAACTTGTATTTAATCTCTTTTTGCACATTTACATTAAATCTACAAATTTTGGTATTTACTTATATGAGTCTTTAGTTAATTTATTTGTGTATTTGGACCCTAATAGTTCATACAGTTTGAATTTGAACCCTCCAGGTGCTGCAAAGCTATCTTTATATTTATTTTGATAAAAACTGAGTGAATTTCTACAAGCTGTTTTAATTCCTGCTTAATTTGTTAAGTCTATAACTAGTTAGATCACGACATTTGCACATTTAAAGTCCAGACTTTCAACGAACATTTCTCCGAGTACGACATAATTGTTTGTCAGCAGCAGCGGTTGTAGTCCATACTGAAAATATGTCAAAAATTTGAGCCGATTACCTAAAATGTTCAGTTGTTGGTTGAACGGGACAGAGCAGCACAGCCAACAACCTGGAGGGGGCGGGGCCTGAAGTGGGTCTTTTGCATTTAAAGGGCCAGCGCTCAAAACCACCTTTCTGGTGTCATTGCTCCAAAATAGGGCTGAAGATGGACCTGTGGAGTTGAATTAATGAAGAATTCAGACCCAAACATAGCATTTACAGTTTATGTAGACCACAGGGAAATGTTTGAAAATGCATAATTCCATTAAAAAAAAAAAAAAAAAAAAAAAAAAAAAAGCAAAATATCACACCTTTAAACCGATTCTCCCAGGGTTTTTAATACAGTTCAGATATCACTTAAACATGACAAAATAAATTAAGGAGCCAAATAATATATACTTTTAATTAAAATATCGGAGATGTGTGGCCCAAACTAGCATGCTACATTTAGCTGTTAGCTAATAAAGTAACCAAGTGCTCTGCTGCCATCGATGCAACTGTCGGTGGACGTCTGCCCCATAAACAAAAGACTAACTTTTACAATGCTTACTTTTATACTTGTACTTGAAGTAAAATAGTTTTTAACCATGTGTTAAACTTTTACAGCAGTTTCTGCGAGGTCTAAACACACTACTGACCTGAAACACAGGAGAAGAAGGATGAGTCACCCTCAGTTATGAGGAAAACCAGTGTATTTCTCACACTAAATAGACCTGTTACCAGAAAATGTATTAAAAAAAATGCAGACATATTATCACATTTTAAAGCACATCCAAATCATTTACATTTAAATTCACAAATGTAGGCACACATCAGTGGGCATCACACTTACTCCCACATCTCGAAATTTGTCAGCGACAGCATGGTGTAACTCTTATTACAAGCAAATAACCATCTCTGAACACAACAGAGTCTTTCAACACAAACTTAACGTATGCACACAAACACATGCAAATGTTAAATACTGCATATTTGCATAAAATATGTAGTATTGTTAAACATTAGCATTACAGACGTTTGTGTGTTAGTGTTAGTGTTAGTGTTAGTTTTGTTATGTGTACATTAGTGTCATACATTGGTGCCTGCAGGTGTACGTCTGTATGGCTTGTGCAAACAGAATGAAATTTGAGAAAGAGGGAGAGAGATTTCCCCATTTCTTTCATCTCCCTCCATCTTACGATTCATGATTCTTGGAGGAATTAGTAAAGCGTCTTAAGTTTCACTTTCACTTTTACGGTCGTATGGTCTGCATGTACTCGTGAGGTACACTACCAGTCAAAAGTTTGGACTCTCCTGGTTTTTCTTTATTTTCATGACTATTTACATTGTAGATTCTCACTGAAGGCATCAAAACTATAAATGAACACATATGGAACTAGAAAGGCACTCGGAGACCGCAGACCTCCACTAAGGCAGATCAGGCCCCCCCATCACCACCAAAATTTAATAATTTGTTCCTTGTGCCAGTGTCAACGTTTCCTGAAAATTTCATGAAAATCCGTCCATAACTTTTTTCAGTTGTCTTGCTAACAGACAAACAGACAGACAGACAAACCCTGCTGAAAACATAACTTCCGCCGTTATACTTGTCAGAGGTCATTATGTAGTTAAAAAATAGTGTGGCATAACTCAAAGCATGTTTTATATTTTAGATTCTTCAAAATAGCCCCATTTTGCTTTTATTACTGCTATGCTCATTCTTGGCATTCTCTGGATGAGCTTCATGAGGTGATATGTTTTCCAACAGTCTTAAAGGAGTTCCCAGTGATGCTGAGCACTTGTTGACCATCTGTGGTCCATCTCATGTCATTGAAATGAGATGATGAGTCCAAACTTTTGACTGGTAATGTATGACACATACAGCACCCCCAACCCCTCACCCCATCCGCCGTGCAATCTGCACATACCTCAGAATTCAGGTCTGCAAGCGTGTCTGGTGTCGTAGACTGTATGTAAGTAAACAGAAGGACCGTGAAGTCATCTGTTGGTTTCTGACGCCAGTAGTTTGGGATTTGGGCGTGGCCATGTTAGCCTGTCAGAGCCAGAAGTGACCAGATTTGAATACAAAGGGCGGAACTACAGGAGCCAGAGGGATCAGAGACGAGTCAAGTCTTAGCTCCAAATGTTTGATAATTACATGTCAATTTTTACTATTTGAAAGTAGAAACATTACATTTAGCTCCTTTAACCCTTAGGGGTCTGAGCCTATTTTGGCCATTTTTGAGTACTGTTGATTTTTCCTTTATATTCTATATAAAGACATGTTTACTATCCCCATTTTTGTTTTGTTTTTTCAGCAGAACTTCCTCTATGTCATCTGCCTATTATTTTTTCACTTTAACCTACTCTATCAACACAAAAGGGCAAAAAACACACAAAATATATAAAATCCGATTTGACAAATATGTATAATTTATTGCATAAATAACACAAAGATGCTTAACAAACCTTTTCAAAGACTTTAAAAGTGAATATTGGTTCCAAATATTAGGTATATAAAAATAAAATTTTAATAAATTAAAACAATACTCAAATATTTGACATAAAAGCATATATTTCCATAGACGTTTTCTCTGGTTTCTCACCCCCCCTCCCCCCAGTCCTCCCGGGTTCCCCATCCACTTCAGGTGGGAGTCATTCTAACCCTTACCTGTAATGCTAATGCAGTCTGTGGATTCCAACGCACAGATTCGGCCAGTTTTTTCAGTTTTGAAAAAGGACAAAAAATGATGAAGATATGGTCAGAAATATAATGCTTGCTTGCTTTACATCGCTATAGTAACACTATATCGCTTGTTTGCTCCAGTTTCAAAATGTCATATCTCCAGTTGTATTTGCTCTGTCAATATTAAATAAAAAGTGGGAGAGTCCATGCGTTTACATGACAACTTTTATTCCTGGTTTAAACTGATTAAAGGTTAGATCCTATTTCAGATGCCCATGTAAACACCTTATTCTAGTTGAAAAAGAAAAGTTGGGATTAAATTTAAACCCGATTAAAGTCATTGGTTTAATCCACTTTTGAATCAGGTCTAAATTATTCCTCGGACATGTAAACCCTTTATACCATTTGGACTTTATTCCTGCCATTCTGCACATGCTCGTTGTCTTGTCCTGTCGTGATGACGCACACATTCTGCGCTGGCGGAAGAATATGCAGTGCAGTCTAGTCAACCCAAACCGTTCCAGTGGACTATTCTGATGGGATCTACCAGCCTGGAAAACCCTGAAGGAAGAGTTCACCACTTGTTTTTTATTCATTCATTTATCATGCACTAATGAGTTCGATAAGTGGGCAAATCAGTTTGCACTGCAGTGCACCGATTGCCTTGTTCTCACAGCCCTTCCGTTAGCTTAGCTTAGCTTAGCCTAGCTTAGCATAATCACTTCATTCCTATGGTCAGACGTAACCAGGCTTTTATAGGTGATTTGTCGTATTTTATGAGTGATTTTGTGAAATTCAGTTCTCCATAATCATTCCTTTAGTCCGGTGGGGTCAATATGATCACAAATTGAGGCTCAAATCATGGCCATGTGACTTCCTGCACTAATAAAATCTTGGGAAATAAAAACTAATGCAAAGCTAAAACGGTAAAGCAAACCTAATTTAGCTAATTTATCATTTTTATCCCTTCCAACAAAAAGATTTTCCAACTTCCGTCAACACAACAGTCCCAAGATTGTATGAGTGCAGTAAGTCGCGGATCTAAAGAAATAATTAGGGAGAATCGGATTTCACAAAATCACTTACAAAAGACAACAAATCACCTTTAAAAAACTGGCTACATATGACCATGGGAATGCAGTGACTATGCTAAGCTAACAGAAGGGCTGCAAGAACCGAATAAACGTTTCTCATGTAAACGTTTATTTGGGTTTAACATTTCCATGTAAACAGAAGAGAAAGTACTTTAGTACCGGATTAATTTCTTCTGGAAAATTAAATCGGATTTAAAAAACATCATGTAACCGTACCCAGTGTTTCAAGTCTGCACTTCTGAATGCAGTTGTCCCCAGTGGTCTACATGACTGACTTCTGACACTACGGCGTGTTGAAAATATCATGTGATTCAGTCACAGGGCCGTGACCGTGGACCCCTAAGGGCTAAGTCTTTATGTTGACTAGTGAAAGAAAATGCATTCACTTAAATGAACTTTTGCAAACAATTTTATCAGTTTTGTTATGTGCAAATGAAAAGAAATATTACTTGGCAAATGACAGGTGAAGAAAATGAGTGCTCTTCAAATTCTGCTTTTAAGAATGCCAGATATCTGCAGGGTTAAGTTCACATTTCTCGCACATAACACGGACTTGACAAACATCGAGGTTTGGCTCAAACACTTGATGAGTCCAGTTTCGTGGCAGTTGGAGGCAGAGGCACTCAGATAGTGCTGTTTCTACATTTTGCGTGACCTCCATCACCTTTTCCAGCCCACTCGTCCATCTCCACAAGTGGCATGTTGTTCTCAAACTGA
Source organism: Sphaeramia orbicularis (assembly GCF_902148855.1). Classification (NCBI taxonomy): domain Eukaryota; kingdom Metazoa; phylum Chordata; class Actinopteri; order Kurtiformes; family Apogonidae; genus Sphaeramia; species Sphaeramia orbicularis. Next base: position 45,244,324 of record NC_043965.1, on the reverse strand, counting down.
ATTTTTCACAAGCGGAGTGAAGCATCTCTCTCTGCCAGCGTTTCCACAAGTGGTTAGAGATCAAACTGTGGTGGGATAAAATCGGTACTGTTTATTTGGATGCCATACATAACCGCAGAGAGGAGGGGACAATTGTCTGGTATGGTGGCTTTGAAAGCATTTATTATTGCAGAAGGAAAAATCCAATCAGGAAAGTTGTTTACAACCCTGCAGAGTTTTCACTTTCGATGTTGTGCTATCGCTTTACCCTGCATCTCCCCTGCAGGTTACCCATAGGTGCTCGGTCTCTCATGTCAGTGAAGAGGCCCAGTCCATATACAGTTACAGTAAACCAGTGAAGCTCTTCAAAAGCCGGAGGTAAATCTAATACCCCTTTAATTATTCACTGTTTTAAGAATGAGGGAACAGTTTGTGTTTGGTAATGGATAAAAACGGTGTGTATTCAACTGTACCAAGGCCGTGTAAAGTCAACGTCAGACATGCACCCTGGAACGCTTTACTTAAACATTAATGACGTGACCATGCGACTGATATCAGCGAATCTTTAAGAGTTCTGATCTCAGTTTAATCCTTTATAGTTCACTCATAGAAATACTCTGAAATTTTTTTCTGCTGGAGATTTGTAAAGACTAAATTTGATTCCAACATAACAGTAAAGCATTGTTACAAATCACACTCACTGTATGTTTGAGCCCAGAGGCTGTACTTGAATCCAATGGACTTAAAGTAGTTTTTCATCATTATTTCTTCTCCTGCAGAAGCAAAACAACACATTACACAAACTCTGCAGGGGAATTCAGACTAAACCTGAACTAAACCTCAATTGTGCAGAAACCTGGTATAAAGGGGTCAAAAATATAACATGTAATTCACAAAGCACGTACAAAGGGTCAAATTCAGAACAAAATGTCCTGCCAGGGAGTGTTGCACCTGTGTTATTTGCACGCATGTAAGTCAGAGAATGTTCATATAGTTTGTGCAAAATTGGTTCTTAATAACTTCAGTGCAAAAAAGATTACAAATTGCACTGTGCTGTTAACTGCAAACTATGTTAACTGCTGCAAACTCAACCTCTTTATGTCCCTATCTCAAAATCTTTGAGGCTTGAATGATACTGTGTTAATGTTTAATGATATCAGGTGCAGACTCGTTGCACAAGCATATAATTAGCACAAAAACCTTCTGAATAGCTGCTAAAAATGGAGTAAATTGTGCAAATTGTGGATGCAAACATTGCTTAATTGCAAATAGTGGATCTGGGCCTACAACTCTTACTATAACCTGAGTAAAATAAACTCCCTAGCCAAGTACCCTGTACATGAACAGTTCTGTCCTGTTTATCAGTGTAACTGACAGTGTTCACGCTGATAAACAGGCCACTTAAAATGAGTCTGGTATGAGGTTCGGGACCATAGGTGATTTTAGGGCACACATTGTACATTTTTGCACTCACGCAGCTTTTATCTTTTGTTTAGCACACTAGGGGTTTTTTTGTGCCACCTAAATAAGTTTTTATGAAAGCCGTTTGTAGACGACTTTAGGTATTCATTTTGTTGTTTTTCTGTTTCCATCATCTAGATGTTCAGTTAGGCCCTGTTTTGTTTTATTAATATCATTAATTTAGCTCAACCAGCACTGTCCCGGCCTCTGTCATGTATTTCTGGCCTTGTGTTTTGTTTTTGTTAGCAGCCTGTGTTTGAGTTGATTAAAAGAACAAATAAAACTAATTGTTCACGACACTTGCTGGCTTATTCTTTTTTGGCTGTCAGGTTATTGTCCAGGATTCTGTGACATAACAGTTAGCTAAGAAGGAAAGATTTGATTTCATTGTTTATTTTTGAAATGACCCAATCGATATGATACCTCTGAAACGTAGATCATATGACAAATTAAGATCCTGATCCCAGATTGTGAGATGACCCAGTTCAGACTGGTATTGTAAATGTTTCCTATGTACACTCACAGTCAATGAAAACTTTGAGACCATATTTTTCGACATAATTTTTATTTTGAAACCCTAAACTGGAATTTTTTCATATGACTCACTTGTTTAGGATATTGGCATACAGAAACAAAAATCTAAAGTTTCAAGAATCATTTCAAAACAAAAAAACTTAAAAGAAAATGGCACCTGCCAAACAAAGTCACAACAGTAGCGGTCCTGGTCGGGAGTTGTCACTCTCTCTCTCCCTGGACGCAGTCTATCGTCACCAGAGCCTGTGGTGTTGTGGCGTTCAACCAGGTTTCTGATTGTGGGTTGGGAACAGCCCATACACCTGGCTATATCACTGGAGCTCAAACCGGCCTCCACCATACCCAGTGCCCGGAGATGTTGTTCACGTGATAGACGTGGCATGATGCCGTTCACTGGACTAACAATGGTGGCCTTTTTTGGGCCTTTATATAGGCCTTCAAAACCAATCCTCAAATTGTGCAGATGCCCACTGAGTATTGCTCAATATGTATTTGGTCCACTTTTGCAAAGAGACCAACCCATGTGCAATGAACCGTGACAACATGACAACTCATCATTATCTGAACTACCCGAGCACCAAGTCATCAATAAATCCACAATGAATAATTACAACCCCCCGACAAGTAGAAATATGCAGACATTTCTACCTCAAAGTTTCTATTGACTGTCAGTATAATTTCACCCTTAAAGGTTGCATGACACTGAATTAAAACTGTAGCAGCCCAGACCTGAGTTCAGTTTATTGTACATTCAACCAAACATGAACATGTGTTCTTCACTTTAACTTTACGAAAACCTCAGAGAACATGTCATGGGATTTAACAAATCTGTAGTTTTCTCTGCGCATCTCCCTCTGTTAACATTTAAAGATCATTAAATGGTGACCCAGATATTTTGTTTTCAGCCAAACTAATTACATTAAAAAAAGACCCTGCCCTGTGATATTCATATTTTCCTTGATTCTTTACCCATGACTGCAAATTACAAACCCTCCGATAAATGACCATGAAATTCTACTAATTCATTTTGCATCTAACACTTGAATGTAATCCAAACCAACATAGACTGACTATGTTAAAGGATCAGTGTTGCATAACCACCAAATTATGACAAACATAACCAAATCTTCTTTTGCGATTATCAAACAACCACTTGCTGTTTCTATATTAAGACCTTATAAAACACGCATGATGTTGTATTCTGAGTCACTCAAGGCCATCAGATGTTTTCAGGCCTTCCCTTTCTTAAAAAATAGGACCAATGGCCCTGTATTTCATGCTCTGTCAGGAATCAATAACAAGTTGAATTTGTGAGGTTGTCAGGTTCTGTTCTATGTTAGAGTCATGTGGTCTTGATGCAGGAGACCAGTCTCCCAATAGAAGTGGGTGGAACTTTCACCGGAGGAGAACTCAACTAATTAAATCAAAGTACATATATGACTTCTATCAGTGATCAATAGTAACTATATTGAAATTAGATTAGATTAGATTCATTTTTATTGTCATAGCACATGTCACAAGTACAAAGCAAGAAAATGCAGTTTGCATCTAACCAGGGCCCGTATTCCTGAAGATTCTTAGTGCAAAGAGTTGCTCCTAGTGGCCAAATTCTAAGAAAATTCTTAGAATCATGATGTTTTCTTAGAATTTCCCCTAAATATGAAGAGTAGATCCTAGTAAAGATAAAAGCTATTCCTAAAGAATCCTAGCCCTTAAGAGAGCTCCAACGGTGAGATCTGTTCAGAGCAGGAAGAGGACTTTTAAGGGGCTTAGGAGTTCCCTAAGCAGAGGACAAAATGGAAGAGGCAGGAGGGATATTCTGCAAACACTGGATGACAGTGAATTAATTAAACACTACAGATTGCACTGTAAAAAAAAAAAAAAGTACAAAAATGGTATTATTCCGGCAGCAGGGGTGCCGAAAAAATACTGTTAAATAACGGAAAATAACCATCTCATAAAAATATGGTAATTTTACATAATTAAAATGCAGTTTTTTGGCCTAACTTTACATGAGATTTTGCATATTTATTGACTTTTTAATGTTTAATAAAGAATATTTACATGTATTAAAAAAATCTAATTACCTATAAATAGATATATATAAATAATTTTCAATGAGACTAAGTTGTACAATCCACTGATAAAAACTGTATTTGGACAGTTTCTCAGTGCTTATACATGTTATACATTCACAAAAATACATGTATTCAACATTTTTGTTGTGAAACCTCCCATAATTACACAAGATATTTGTGTATTTAACAAACAAGTTTTGTTAAACTTACAGAACAAATACTTCTTTTACAGTTAATTATCAGTAATTTTATCTCATTTTATATTTTTTTTTTTACAGTATTAAACTTCAAATTAACAGTTTAATCTCAGGAATAGAAAATAAATATTTGTGAAATTACGATACATTTGCAAATGTATTTTAACTGTATTTTTCTGTGGAAAAAAAATCTTTTAAAAAATGGAAATTTATGGTTATTCACAGTTACAGTTTTTTTGTGTTGTTTTACATTTGACATGTAAAATCACGGTCTATTTTTGTCATTTCATAGATATTTTCCTGTATCTTAAAAATACAGGAAAAATCTGTAAAATAAACACTAAAAATTCTGTTAAATTAAAGATTTTTTTTTTTTTACAGTGTGCCAATTAATATGAGCAAATAAATATAACTATCACTATGTGAATACTGTGCCAGTGGGCCTGAGTTTTTTCCACACATTTTGTAGGATAATTTTAAAGTATAGCTTACTATTCATTGAACAGATATTTTCTTTCATGTCAAATATTATTTACAATTACACAGTCTTCATAAGATTAGATTCTATGATTAAGTTTATCGATTTGAGGGTCCATCCCTTGGCCATTATCACCAAAAGTATATATTTTTTCTAGCTTTTAGGATCAACCAATCACAGCTTTTGAAACGATGACTCATACCTAGCAGCGGGGTCAACCACACCTCCTCACTGAGATAGGAGTTTCTGTCCATTCCTTGCTCAGAGTTCTCTGAGTGTTCTGGAATCACTCCTAAGCTAAGACTCCTTGCTAGGAATTTTTAGGTTAAGTTAGGAGCTCTGTGAGAGGATTCTCAGAATCTTTAGGAATACGGGCCCAGAAGTGCTTTAGCAGTGAGTAAAAATTATATTTGACAGGTTAAAAAAATTGCATATGATAGATATTACACATATTATACAGTGTGTACAGGAAGTGTGGTATGAATGCTATATGTCTACTTGAATGTCTGTTATGTACAGTAGTACAATCTGTAACCATTTCCATTTTATAAGCCATCAAAATATGGCCCATTATAAGTGCAGGCACATTTTTAATATTTCAAAAATTAGTCAAAAATTCAAAATCTAAATTTCTGAAAACTGTGAACAACAACTGCAAACTTTGTAGACATTGTCCCATACATACATTTTTTTTAATGAATCTGACCAGTAGTTTCAGAGAAGAAGATTGCTGAAATGTAGATATTGGTGGTGTTGTAGTCAAGACCGGCTAGACCGAGACCAAGACACTACCAAGACCGGAGGGTATTGAGACTAAGACAAGACCGAGACCAAATGAGGTGAGTCTGTGACAAGACCGAGACCACAAAAAATTGGTTTCGAGAACTGGCGGACTGTGGAGGGCTGGCATTGTCCGTTAAGAAGATTTATACAATGTAACACTTTTTTCAAATAGATGCATCTGAGTGGTTGCATTTGACGAGGGTGAAGAATAAATAATGATACTATTACGTGATGATGCAGTTCGAGACCGCTAGTTTCGAGACCAAGACAAGACTGAGACCAAATGAGTTGAGTCCATGACAAGGCCGAGACCACAACATAATTGGTCTCGAGAGAACTACTTCACTAGATATTGGTGATCTTGAGTTTGACCCTTCAAGGTCTCTCAAAGGTCAGAGGTCATGGGGTCAAATGAAAGTCCATATCAGCAGTCCTATCAGTGCTCAATATGAACTATATTGATATCTGTAACCATTTCCATGTTATAAACTATTAAAATAATGCCCACTATAAGTAAAGGCACATTTTTTATATTTCCAAAATTCAAAAATCTAAATTCTCAAAACTGTGAACAAACTTTGTAGACATTGTTCCAAAAAAGCTGTATAAAATTTTTAAATGAGTCCGACCACTGATTTTGTTGGAGAAGATGTTTGGAGAAATTGCGATTGAAGACAGCTAAAAATAAGGTTTTCCTGATTGTTCTAAAATGTGTATCCTTTATTTAACCAGATAAAAAATGCCTTACTGAGATTGCAAATCTCTTTTTCAAGAGTGACCTAGCCAAGAAAAGCAGCAGAACACACAGTTTCTGACAAGACAAGATATAATCAACATATAATACAAAAACTTACAATCGATAGTTACAAAACAATCATTTGTACAAGTTTAAAAACAGTTACATTGACTACGGCTACGTTCAGCCAGCAGGTCTTAATGCAGAATTTGGATTTTTTTGTGAAATCTGATTTTTTTTGTGTGTGCTCATTCATATTACACAGTAAATGTGACTTTTATCAGTGTTGAGTATGAACTGAATGTGACTCTGAAGTGACCCACATGCGCAAAAGAGGTCCTGACGTAATACGTGACCATGCGGCATGGACTGTGTTTACAGAAGTAAATATAGAGGCATCTCGTATCGGCGTGTGTGGCACTGATAAAATTTCTCTACAACCGAAGTCAGCACCATTAGTCAAATAATTTTAAGTAGAAGATTAAAAAAGAGCAGAGCCAGGTGTTTTTGCTGTGGCCTTTTGTGGTGCAATGGCTGCTACGTCTGTACAACGGAGTATTTGGATGCGGAGTCGGAGTCAGGAGTGGTGGGATAGTGACTTCATTGATAATTCTCGAATGACTAGAACAGGGGTGTCAGACTCATTTAGTTCAGGGGCCACATTCAGGCAAGTTTGAGCCCAAGTGGGCCAGACCAGTGAAATAATAACATAATGATACGTAAATAATGTCAACTCCAAACTTTGTTTTATGTTTTAGTGGGAAAAAGGTCAAAAATTACATCATGAAAATGTTTACATCTACAAACTATCCTTTGAAACAATGTGAATAACATAAACAAACTAAAATTTCTAAAGAAAAATAGGTGCAATTTTTACAATATTCTGCCTCAGTTGATCATTTACACATGTACATTATAACTTACAGATCACAGCTGATCTAAAAATACACAAAACATTTAGTAACAGATAGAATATTTTAAAATTGCACTTCTTAACACATTTCTGGTTGTTCGTGTTCAGGTTATTCATGGTTTTTGAGAAATTATAGTTTTAGTGTAAGTACAGTAAAATTACATGAAAATATTTACATTTTCAAGGAGAAAATTTGGAGTTGTCATTATTTATGTTATTATGACAGCATTTTACTGGTTCTGACCCAGTTGAGATTGAACTGGTCTGAATGTGGAACCTGAAATAAACTGATCATTAATATCTTATGGGTAATTTTTGCATTTCACAAATTCATCCCACGGGCTGGACTGGACTCTATGGTGGGCCGGATTTGGCCCCCGGGCCGCATGTTTGACACCCCTGGACTAGAAGAATGTTTAATTAATACATCTGTGACCGCCTCTCCGTAACACTCTCACTTATCTCCGGCAACCTATATCTGTTCGCAAGGGTGTTGCAGTCGGGCTGCACTGGCATTTCAATGACGTAAAGGTCGGATAAATGTGACCTGGCTGTTCAGACTGACGTCGCATTGCAAAATATCAGGTCGGCTAAAATTTAATCACGAGGTCAAATGAGTGGCCATTTTTGTCCAAAAAAAAAAAAAGTCATAAGAAATGCATAGAACTGTGTTGAAATAATGCTAATACATTTGTGCACAGACTACTGACATTATTTGACAGTGGAAGCTATATTTTCAGAAATATTGGATTTTGAATAGCACGTGTATGTGAAAACTTTTGCTGGTGGACGGACATGACATTACCCATGATGCTCTGGTCAGTACCAGTACTTTATTAGTAATAAACTTATAGACTTACTATTGCTAATTCTCCTCTTATTCATAAATGTTAGTATTGTGGATCTAAAACAATAACAGCTGACACAAAAACAAAATGTGGCAGTGGACGGATGTGACATGGTTGTTACAGATCCCATCATACTGATGCTCGGCAGCCATGTCACCTTTTCCACAAATGATCCCTGTGCAAAAACTAGGATCAGAATTATTTATTGTATAGTTTATCATCATACTAAAGAGGACATAACAATATAGAATTGTTATTTCTTTATAAAAATGTTTATTATTAGAAAACTGTTGATTTAACCCTCCGATATCCCATCCAGCAAGGCCCTTACTAAGCACCAAGTGTGCCTTTTTGGCACACTTGTGGAATAATGTCAAAATTTTTTCATACAGTTCATTTTTAATTCTTTTACACTTTGTTTCTTTTTCATCAACTTGAGCCATAAATAAAAATACCAAATACTCAATAATTGTCACATTTTTTAACCCTGTAAATGCCGTGTTTGTAATGTAAACAAACCATTTTTTTAGATGCAAAAAACACAAAAAAATATTTTTTGTCAATATACTAGATAAAAAGTGGATCACATATTATTTGATTTTTTTCATCCTGGCATATGTCAATGATTAACTCGAACATCGGTTAATTTGCATCATTATTTTTGGCATTAGGTCAAATGTACAAAAATACTAGCATCTGTCACCAAGTGAGCCAAAAAGGCACACCTATAAATCAAACTATTAAATATTGTATATTGAGTTATTTTTCTGCTCTAATTTGATTTTATTTTTGTAACTCAAGGTCAGCCCTAATCATACATATCAAATGGAACAAATAGTGCATTTTAGGCACACTTGGGAGACAGATGCTAGTCTGGTAATTTTCTTTTGTTTACAATGTGCAAATTTTAGTTGGTGGCCAGAATTTTTAGGATCATGCAAAAATGAACAACTTTTGAATTCTAACCTTATTTAAATTGTGAAAAATAATATGAAGTTTTTTAAAACGAAGTGCAAAGTGTGCCTAAAAGGCGCACCCAGATACCGGAGGGTTAAAAAGTGACGTGTGACATTCTTAATGTATGTATTGGCGTAACATAAGCAGGATGGATCAGCACCATACTCCAGATTGCAACCTGTAAAAATAAAACGTGATATGTAGGATAGAATCTTGTAAGAAAAACTGGGGAATCTAAAAGAATAGAATATTTGTTTTTCAGGTAAATTCAGTTAAAATATAACTTTGCCATTTGTGACATGAAAATATAGCATTAATTGTGATGAAATTGGACATTTTTGACCTAAAAACATAGTTCATATGATCATCAACATGTTGCAACAGAACTGAAATCCTGTAAATTTGCATAACTTGCATTTACCAACACAAAGTTCCTTTGGGGATTCACTTATATTGATTTCTTATGCACAAAGACAGAAATAAGACCTCTAAGCAAATTTTAGCCAAGATATGTATCGGCTTTAGGACCACATATGAAAGTGGTCTGGGTCGGATTTGAAAAAATCGGATTTGTGTAGTTCGGACTGTCTTTAACAGGTCAGATACAGGTCAAATAGCAGCAAAAAATCAGATTTGGGACACATTTAGCTGCAGTCTGAACCTAAGATCATTGATTTCATGCTCCTTTGGAACAGCTTTAAATTCACCTAAAGTAACAAGTTCAGATGGATTTAGGTTGTTTTCCTGGCTGTAGAATGAAGCCCATCACTCCATCGGTCGTCTTTTACGTTTTGGACACTCCTGTACATCATTCCTTCCATCGTCCTCCGGTCTGTTTGTCTTCAGCTGTGACGTCTTCTCCCTTGGAGCTGGACGCTGTGGCTGAAACATAACCACATTACCCCTTCACCATGTTATTAGACGGTGTACCGCAGGGCAGAGCACATTACATCCATGAGTGCAATAACAACTTTTTTCATCGTAGCTCAGAGCCTCATGCCTGATATTGCTCGTTCTTTCGCAAGTCGGGTCATTTTTATTTATACAGGCCGGTACTGTGATGCTGGGCCTCAAGGGGCTGAACAATATCCACCGTTTGAACAATGAAAACAGGAGGTGTAGTTCACTCCTTCTGCCCCGGTCTGATACTTTTAGTTTGTTGATGTGCTTTTAGCCGCAAATATAAGGGAAACAAAAACAGCGAAACCTGAGTTAATCAGCCTGAGTTAATTATAACGGTGAGGTCAGTGGAGCGGAAAGACACAGAAGAACGAATGTATTATGCACCACTTCTCACTTTTCAAGAAATTGGCAAAAGAAAACAGTACAGGTCAAGCAGTGTAATTAAATGGCAGGGTTACTGTTACAGTTCATTAGGGATGTGCATTTAGACAACAGGAGGTGGGTTTTCATACATGTAGTTGGAAGTTTTGTGGTAGAACATTATAACAGATACAGCAAAAAAAAAAGAAAAAAAAAAGTTTAAAATAGGTTTTCATCTTTTCTAAAATTTTGGGAAATAAATTCTGACTTACTGAACATTTAAAGGTGGGGTAGGAGATCTTAGACCAGGGGTGTCAAACATGCGGCCCGGGGGCCAAATGCGGCCCGCCAAAGGGTCCAGTTCAGCCCCTGGGATGTTTTTGCCAAGTGCAAAAATTCCACAGTCTTGAATTGAATTAAGCAAAAAAAAATGTAGCTTTAATTAAGGAAAAAATCTTGAATTAAGCCAAAAAAAAAAATCTTCAATTAAGTAAAAAATACCTTCAATTAAGCCAAAAAGAATCTTCAATTAAGCACCAAAAAAATCTTCAGTTAAGTTAAAAAAAATCTTCAATTAAGCCAAAAGAAAATCTCAAATTTAGCAAAAAATCTTGAATTAAGACAAAAAAAAATCTTTAATTAAGTAAAAAAAAAAAAATCTTGAATTAAGCCAAAAAAAAACTTCAGTTAAGTAAAAAAATCTTGAATTAAGCCAAGAAAAAAAAAAATCTTCAATTAAGTAAAAAAAAATCTTCAATTAAGCCAAAAAAAAAACTAGAATTAACAACTTAATTTTTTTTCTTTGTTTTACTGCAAAAAATAACATTAAATTATGAAAATATTTACATTTACAAACTATCCTGAAACACTTAAATGTGAGTAACCTGAACAAATATGAACAACCTGAAGTGTCTAAAGAAAATTAAGCACAATTTTAACTATTTTTCTGCCTGTTCGTCAGTGTTTAGTGTCTTTGTAGATCTGATCCATAATGCACATGTTTAAATGATAAGTTGAGGAACAATATTGTTAAAATTGCACTAAATTTTCTCCCGTTTTTTAATTTAAATGTCTTTTTTTTTTTTTTTTTTTTTCTTTGATAGTTTATAAAAGTAAGTATTTTCATAATTTAATGTTTTTGGTTTTTTTTTACACTAAAACAAAGACAAAAATTTGGAGTTGTCATTATTTATATATTATTATGTTATTATTTTTCTGGTTCGGCCCACTGCAGATCAAATTTAGCTGAATATGGCCCCTGAACTAAAATGAGTTTAACACCCCTGCCTTAGACAAACAGTTCGAGCAAGCTACATTTTGAAAATACACAATTCAAAAGTCCAAACCCCTTTCTTCAGACATCCACCCAAAGCCACACCTTCAGAGTACCTCCTAATATAACTAATATAGCCAAGTTCTGGCTCTGGTTCATTTTCTGCACAACTGAAACAATGTCCAAACATCAAACAGTTTAAAAACATTGTCGTTTTTGTATATAGTCAGTACTTTTCAGTATATATTTTATAATTTTGTGTGATATTTTTATTCAGTCTTTTTGCACTTTCAGTATTTGCTGCTAAACAAGAGACAGAGCTGCTAAACTGACAATAAAGATCTATTCTATTCTATTCTATTCTATTCTATTCAAGAATCAAAATCTTACCAAGTGTATTTTTCTCATTTCTCACTTTTTTCTTTGTAACCTTTAAATTTACTGAGCTTTTGTGAACACCTATACAATCAATGATTTACAAATAAGTAAATACCTGATTTTCACTGAAAAAATAATCAAGTGATCTAATTTTTGATCCACTAATCCAATCAATACATGCAAATATTTCTCTTTTCTACTCAAAATATCTCATCACACTTAAAATCAGACATAATCACCTAAAGAGTAACTATTCAGTGAGATATAACAATTTATTCTAAGACAATAGATCTGGAAAATCTTATTTCAGGAAATCTTACCAAGATAATTTTCACTTGTTCCATTGGCAGATTTTTTTTGCTTAATTTAGGCAAAAAAAAATCTTATTTCATTTTTACATATAATGAGTGGTATATTTGGATGGAAAAGTCACTTTTTCTTTGTAACCTTTGAATTTACTGAGCTTTTACGAACATCTATACAATTAATGAATTAAAAATAAGAAAATACCTGATTTTCACTGAAAAAATAATCAAGTGATCTAACTTTTTAACCACTAATCCAATCAATACATGCAAATATTTCATGTAAAATGCATTTTCTCACCTTTTCACCATCATCAAATTTGTTTTTTCTGTTTTGTTTTTTGGCCATTCAGAGGCTTGGCAGCACATCATACTGTAATGGTGACTGTGTTTAGGACTGATCCACATTATTGAAGCACAGGAAACACATGCACCCAGAAAAACCTTTGCAATGTGTTTCTTTTTTGTTTGTTTGTTTTGTTTGTAATGTGAAGACTCAGTCTGACTTTAAAAGCCTTTCCGATGCCGGTCTGGTATCGCAAGTGTATTTTTCTCATTTCTAGTCAAAATATCTCATCACACTTAAAATCAGACATAATCACCTAAAGAGTAACTACTCAGTGAGATATAACAATTTATTTTCAGACAATAGATCTGGAAAATCTTATTTTAAGAAATCTTACCAAGATAATTTTCACTTGTTCCACTGGCAGATTTTTTTGCTTAATTTAGGCAAAAAAAAAAAAAAAAAAAATCTTATTTCATTTTTATATATAATAAGTGATATATTTGGCTGGAAAAGTCCCTTTTTCTTTGTAACCTTTGAATTTACTGAGCTTAACATCTATATGATCAATGAATTAAAAATAAGATTATACCTGATTTTCACTGAAAAAAATAATCAAGTGATCTAAATTTTGATCCACTAATCCGATCAATATATGCAAATATTTCATGTAAAATGCATTTTCTCACCTTTTTAGCATCATCATATTTGTTTTTTGTGGGGGTTTTTTGGTTATTCAGAGGCTTGGTAGCACATCATACTGTAATGATGACTGTGATTAGGACTGATCCACATATTGAAGCACAGGAAACACATGCACCCAGAAAAGCCTTTGCAATGTGTTTCTTTTTTGTTTTGTTTGTAATGTGAAGACTCAGTGTGACGTAAAAAGCCTTTCCGATGCCGGTCTGGTTGGTAATCAGAGCAGCAGCCTATCTGAAAGACTACACCTAAACCACATACAGTAGCTCAGTCTCAGTGAGCAGTGATTGCATTACCCGTGGCCATGGGTCAGGCCCTATTCATTAACCCAAATGATAATGAACTGGACTTATTTAGAACCACTGGAGCAGTACTTTAACCTTTAGTGCCCCCTTTAGATTACCATTATTATCATTACCATAATCTGCATTCATTGCACAAGACCACATCAATATTACATTAGCCAGCCTTAGAATTAAGCTGATTGATCTACAATAGTAGCCCTCATGGATCCCACTCATACAGCTGGATTTTGCCTCTGGCTCAGAGCGCAGAGCAAGAGGACTTCTATTTTTAACCCCCTATTACTAATGCTGTATGATTTTTGGATGACATTAGCGTGGTCTAGGATACCAAATGGCTTCTCCTACGTGATGTCACATGTGATTTCTGTGAAACCTGTTGAAGCTGTGACTGCCAACAAGGAAAGAGCTGACGATACACAACTATATTTAGGCAGAGCATTATAAAATGTCCTGATGGGTGGAAAAAAGCAGCAGAAAGAGTGTGAAAAGTATTCAATGCTGCGGATAAAACGCCACAATGAAGGCCAGCTGGCAGCCTGATTGGTCATTAGAGCTGTCAATCACCCAGTTACATAACACAGAATAACTTATTAAAAACTGATTAAAAAGACAACAGTTTAGACACAAATCAGATTAGTGAAGTCTGCCTAAGATGAGTAAAAACACCATTATTTACCATAAGTTTGACTTAATGCTTTTATTTTGACCAAAGTCCCACAGAATAACAAGGAAGAAGTGAAATTTATGACATACTTTTGGCTTTTTTCTTCAAATTTGGAGTGATTTCACTGAATCAGTTCCTACATATAGTCTTAGGAGCAGAACAACTAAGAAATAGTCAACGATAAGACTTTACAACAACATCTAAAGCAGGGGTGTCAAACATGCGGCCTGGGGGCTAAAACCGGCCCGCCAAAGGTTCTAGTCCGGCCCGCAGGATGAATTTGCAAAAATTACACTTCAGATATTAACAATCAAGGATGTCGAACTTGTTTTAGTTCAGGTTCCACATACAGGACAATGTGACCTCAACTAAAATAATATCATAATAAACAATAAATAATGAATAATAATGATTTTCTTAGTTTATTGTGAAAAACGTATTACATTACACCTATAAATAATGACAATTCCATATTTTTCTCTTTGTTTTAGTGTAAAAACTGACTTTAAATTATGAAAATATTAACATTTACAAACTATCCTTTAACAATAAAATCTGAAAAACCTGAAATTTTGTAAGTAAAATTTTAACATTATACTTCCTGTTATTAAATATTTTGTGCCTTTTTAGGTCCAATCCATAATATGCATGTATAAATGGTAAATTGAGGTGTAATATTGTTAAACTTGCACTTATTTTTCACAAGAAATCTGATTTTTTTCAGGTTATTCACTTCATTTGTGTTTGTATAGTTTGTAAATGTACATATTTTCATAATTTAATTTTGACTGCACTAAAACAAAGAGGAAAATTTGAAGTCGTCATTATTTACAAGTTATTATTATGCTATTGTTTTACTGGTCCAGCCACTTGAGATCAATTTGGGCTTAATATGGCCCCTGAGCTAAAATGAGTTTGACACCCCTGGTCTAAAGAGTGCTACAAGAATACTACAAACTATGCACATTATCAGTATAAATAGGACAAATCAGAAAAATCCAGTAAAATTACATTTATGGCAACCCAGTTCATCTATACATCACTTTTTTTTTTATACAGAAAACTATGCATTAGGTTATTTTCATCACTGAGCACCAGGTTATTCTATTTATGTTGCAAACACATCCATCAATCAGAAGATCTGCACAGCCAATATGTGGCCTGACAGACGGAACCGTGGGCATAACTGGCTCATAAAGTGCTTGTTACTATTGACAATCCTATTGAAGTTGACATAAATGACATGTTTATTAGCTTAATGATTTACTCAATTGGGTTTTGGTGGGTGGGTGATAAAAGACCACAATTAAAATAAAGAAATACAGAGACAACATGTCACCATGACCCCTCAGTGACCACCTTCTAATAAACATAATGAATACTTCTGCCCATAGCTAAACTCTATGTTGTATTGTATGAAAAGCAAAGAGCAGGACCTGAGCGACCTTTCAGAATATATCTACCGGTTCACTACCACGGTCTGTAACAGAGTGTTAACTTACACAGAAGTTTCTGTTGTAAATTGGATCCATGCTTTTCCACTTCAGAAAAGCTGAAAATTACCTTAACGGGAGCTTTGACTCCAGGAAGAGGATGCTACTTTCTCACGCAAAGGACACACTGCTCACTTCACCGGTGTGACATCTGTGGAACCTCTTGATTTGTATTTCAGCGTCTGTGTCAACGTCTCAGAGCGACCACACAGCCTGTGTGGGAAATACATCGGAAGCACAGTTCAATGCCTGGTCCAGTGGCGTGTCATCTGCAGGTTCTGCTAGTTTTTCGCTTGTAAGACCTGCACTTTTCTGCAAAAAAAGACTGTAAAGATGAGGGATCTGAACTTGACCTTTGTTGTCATGTCGTAAAAGGCTCATTCACAGGAGGTCTGAGGTTGAAGGTGTAACTCCTTATGTTGACATGCTGGTTTCAGAGCAGAACCCGGGATTCTCCATCTGAGAAAAGTTGGAAAATCATTCATGTGTTGACTGCCTCAAATCATGCCAAACCAGCAAAGAATCTCGTCAAACCCTGTAGCTTTAACACTGCAATTTGACTGACATTATCATTTTTCCATTCCATTATCATTTTTTCGTTATTTGTCCACCTTCAAATTCAGTTAATTCAGAATAGTATCACTGACCTCACTACAAATATATGATGACTAGTGCTTTGACCTGTGGGGAACCAGGGGTCATATTAATACCAATATCTAGGGACTGAAGTTAGGAAATGTGTTGTTCCTGTTTTTAACTTCATTTCCCATCATGCAGCGTGGTACTGTGCTTCCCATCAACCGTCATGGGCATAGCTACGTGATTGTAAGGCTATTGTATTCCAAAATGACTAATTTCTCTTAAAATACTGGTCCTATCAACTTGCCGAGATATTTAATGTGGAGATGGGACCATTCCTCAAATGTAGGAACCAAATTGGACAGTTAAAAATGTCTCAGTTTCTCAGAACTGTGCAGATACACGCACGCACGCACACACACACACACGCACGCACGCACGCACACACACACACACACACACACACACACACGCTCTGAGACCTTCCAGTATTATGATAGAGATTGTATAGGATATGATGCATTACTGTAGATTAATACTACCAGCAATATAGAATAGAATAGAATAGAATAGAATAGAATAGAATAGAATAGAATAGAATAGAATAGAATAGAATAGAATAGGCTTGTCAAAATTGTATTCTATTCTATTATATAATGCTGGTAGTTTAGTTTTATATATAAAGTAGATAAAATTAACCCAAATGATCTCAACCTTGAACATCTACAGCAGCTGTAAAATTAACCCCAAAACATATATATATATATATATATATATATATATATATATATATATATATGCTAGTCAAACAATGATGATGCCATTGTACTGCACAGTGACTCCTCTTCGTGCTTTTTACAGACAGTACTTGCAGAACTACTTCCTCTTCTTCCTTTACCTCTTACTTGCAGTGGAGTATTTTCAGTGTTCTTTGTACTTTTACATAAGGTCCTGAAAACATCTTCTTCCTCCAGGTTGTTGTGTAACAGTTTATGTTGTGCACTTGTGGCGTAACTCCCTGTACTGTTTCTTGGACCACCACTGAGTCCAGCTGCTGCCAGTGGGGGACCACAGTTATGTGTGCTCTAACTCCGGCTGCCCCTTATTGATCTGATGTCAACTCATCTGACATTGGTATCACTGATCCTTCATCTCTGCTTTCCAAAACCTGCAGACGAAGGCAGAGCTCTGGGGCTGCTGCGGCTGCAAGACGAGCGTCACCTCACTTTGGAAAATCCATGAAGCAATTAGCAGCTACTGTGGCCAGGCTGAGGCCAGTTTAAGTGCTTGGCTTTAATGCATCAGGCTGCAGCCAAAATGTCATGACTAGAGGGGCTGTTCAGAGCAGATTAATGTTCTGCTGTGGTGCAGTTACCAACATCGTCTAAATTTTTTACGCTTGAAGTCACTGGGGCTTAGAGGCTGCTGTTGTCCACAACCACACTCTACAATCTCAATTTTAGATTTGGTCAGCTGTAATTTGCACTTTCACAAACTTGGAAATTTCCCTTCTATACTTGCGTTTTTTTGGGGTTGTGCAGACATGTCCTCTGGGAAGACGTACATCATCAAGTTCATCAACACCTTTGTGGTGTAAAATAGAACACATGACCGCTCCTACCAGTTCTACATTGTACATAGTCCTGTTGTTGGTACCAGAGAAATCTTCAAATAATGGTTTATGGACTAGAAACCCTGAGATGCACTCTTTATTCTGCAATCTGGGAAGTCATTTTGTGTCTTGTGGTAAAACCTAGTGTGACTCTTATATGAACACAATTGTGATTTTTTTTTTGTGATTTAGTGATTTATTCTGAACATGCAATGAAATTTAACATATATGCACTAGCACAACATACATAACAATACAAATATCAAGAATCATAACAATCTTAGTCAGAAGAAAAGCACAATAATTCCATTTACATGCCCAAGAAGGGGAATTGTTGTTGTTCATTTACAGATATCTACCTCATTTCTATTTTTCTTTCCTTTCATTTGTATGAATGCATCTCCAATATGTCATTTTTCATTTCATTTCATTGTATTTGTTTATTTGCAGCATTTACAGAATACATACAAATTCAAAATTCCAAAATCATTCATTTACACTCCAAAAGGAGTGGGAAGAAGAAAAATTTATTTAATCCCACCCCCATTCTCATCATCAAATAACTTAACAGAATAACATTTTAAATACTCACTCCTGTCCTTAGACTTAGAGCCAGAACAATGAACAAAATAGGCCTATACCAAATTAGAATAAACTCATTTAACAGTATTTACATTATATAACCAAAATGTGTGTGAAAAATAGAAACAAAATACATTCCTGGTGGTGTTACCACAGGCAACAGTTAACCGACAACTTACATTATAATAATTACATACCAACAATGGTAAAAACAAAACTACAATACCACTAATGGTAAAGGGCAGCACATACCAGCAATGGTAAGAACAATAGCAGATGGTACAGGACAACACATGTCAACTAGATGAGGAACAACAAGCACACACTAACATTTAAGACAGAATACTGATGTAACATCAGTTTTATTTTATTAGGAGCCTCCATCTTTATACTGGGACCAAACCATCTATTTGGATATTTTGGCATTGCTTGTGTTGGATGTCCAGACTGTTGTACAAATGTCAAAAGTTTCACTCCACATACAGACAAACAAAAACGTTTATGAGTGGTTTGAAATTTGGGTAATGCAAAATCTCCAAAGCCTCTCAAATTGTGAGTACTCTGTCGAATTGTGAAGTTTTGTTTGTATATTACTTGGTAGTAATTTGTTGAATGCTTTAAATAAGATTGTTGCTGTATAATATTTTACAAGATCATGGATTTTTAATAGTTTTGACTGAATAAACAGATTATGAGTGTGTTCTAGAAATCCAACCTTGTGTATGAGCTGTGTATTTACATGTCCATTTGATATTACTGAAATGTGATGGTTATATTTTATTTTATTTTTTGTTGATATCTTTATTTAGGTGGGACAGTGCACATTAATGAACACATTTATACATTCCATTTCAGTATAAACATGTAAATGTGCTGGAGTTAGCGTCAGTGCTAATTTTCATCTGCAGTCCCCACCTAATAAATAAATAACAGTGATCCGTGCAATACAAAGTAAGACAGTGGAATAAGTTCAGTACAGAGCAGGACAGTGTATTATATTACAAAACAGTACAGTTCAATACAGTACGTTATAATAGAAAAGGACATTTGTACCTATGTGTCAAGGACTAAAATAAACATTCAGTTGTCTCTTTAAAGTGCTAGTCTTCACATGTTTGGTTGTTTCTTACCCATACTTTAGTCTGTCTTTTCAAAGTAGCATAAGTGGGGCTCACCCTGATATCCACTGGGATTATTAGAGTCCATCAGTTTACTGTTTTTCTCTGTATCTACACTTTTGTAAATTACAAATTTAAAAAAAAAAAAAAAAAAAAAAAAAAACAGAGCAGATTGATCCCGCTCTTTGCCCAGTCTTCTGGTTAACCACACATATGCCATAAACTCAGCCATATATTGCTGGTGCCTCCATATCTATTATGGATAACCTTAATCATACCACAGTTAAGCCTAAAGGTTTTCATAATGCCAAAAGAAAGCCAAAAATGCCAATTGTATGCCATAATACTGCCAAAATATTCACTATCTGCCCAGATAGCAAAATCATTGTGGCTTAAATCTGGCCTAAAACTGGCATGCCATTTTGGCAAAGTTCTGGGCAGATGTATGGGCCCTAAATAGCCCAAAATAGGCAAGCCAAAATCAAACCAGAAGGAAGCCAAAATTCACCCAAAACTAATTGCGGACTTCCAAAATATAGCCATAATTGTCCCAGAAAAGCCCCAAATTCCCATAATCCAGCCAAAAAGTAGCCAAAACTGACCCAAAGAGAGGCCAAAAGGAGGCCAAAATTCACCCAAAATTTGTGTTGATCATGCTTTTAAAATGAAGTGAGTTTTTCTTTTGGGTAGAAATTCCCGCTCTTTGCGCAGTGTTTTGGCTTTACAGAAATATGCCAAAACACAACCAAAACACATCCATATATGGAATTAGATGTTGCCGCTCTTTAGTCAATCTTCTGGCTTGTCATAAACATGCCATACCATCCCTATACTTGATCCGGCTCTTTGCCCAGTCTTTTGGTTAACCACACATATGCCAGAACTCAGCCATATATTGCTGGTGCCTCCAGATCTATTATGGATGACCTTAATCATACCACAGTTAAGCCTAAAGGTTTTCATAATGCCAAAAGAAAGCCAAAAATGCAAAATGTATGCCATAATACTGCCAAAATATTTGCTATCTGGGTGGGAGGCTTTGTTTACATATAACTGGGTATCTGGCAGAACAGAGATTTTCCGCTGCGTTTGTGGCTGTTGTTTACATGACAACGATGGGCACACACACCAAACTCTGCAAATCTCTGTTTTCATATTTGCATGTAAATAGAGGGAACCGGAGATCTCAGACGGATGTCACAGTTTTTGACGGATTCTACCACTTCACATGCAAACAAAAAAATAAGAAAGTTTGGTGATAGCTAATGTTAGCATCTTAGCTAATTAGTTCCAACAGCATCTTTGTGAATTTATCTGATATAGAGTAAGGCTTTTATGAGGTGTTTCCACATCTTCATAGTTCATATTTAATTTATCAGTCCTTTATCTATTCTGTCCACTTCAGTGGAAGGTAAATGAAGTCATAATTACCTCCGCCAAGGAGGTTATGTTTTTGCCAGGGTTTGTTTGTTTGTTTGTTTGTTTGTCTGTTTGTTTGTTTGTTTGTTTGTTTGTTTGTCTGTTTGTTTGTTTGTTTGTTTGTTTGTTTGTCTGTCCGTTAGTGTGCAACATAACTCAAAAAGTTATGGACAGATTTGGATGAAATTTTCAGGGTTTGTTGGAAATGGGATAAGGAAGAAATGATTAAATTTTGGTGGTGATCGGGGGTGGGGGGGCCCACGGGGGGGGCCACTGATCAGCCTTGGCGGAGGTCTGCGCTCTCCGAGTGCTTCTAGTTTACATCTGTGCACAGCGGTCTACACAAACTAAAGACAAAACATGACTGAAAAACAGACGCAGCTGTTAACGACTACAGAATGGACACGATTCGATCAACAGAGTTCAAACCCTTTTTCATCCACTCAGACACATCAGAAAAGGAGTTTGTGGTGGTGAAAAAAAGTCTCCAGCTCAGCCATTTGTATTGCATTGTATTGGTTGTATGTCTTGGATTTGTTTGGACCTAGAACCAGGATTGTTGTGATTCTTTTCAGGATTCTGATTGGTTAATGGTACTCAATCGTCTCACCACACTGCTGTCTACAGGCTTGACATGCTCTTAACAGTAGATCAGTGGTTTCCAACCTTTTTTAGCTCCTGACCCAATTTGGGCAACCCCTGACATTCAAAACTTAGACTTTTTTTTTTTTTTTTAGCTACAATTAATTTGTATTTGATCATGTAATAGTTTGCTATACTATGTTGCAAACAAACAATTTAGATGACATTTAGTCTATATAATGTATATTATTATGGACGGAGGCAGTAAAGCCAGGTGTAGATTACTGCACAAAGTGAGAATTTTATTTTCCTTGGTCAGGATATGTACAGTCAGTCCAGCTTGGATTTACAAGGCTGACAATTAATACTGAACAAACAAGAACTCAAACTATGAATTATGAAAGAGCTGCAGCATCTGAAACTGACCACAATGAACATTTGACAGATAAACAGTACCACAGTGCTTCAGTTTCAGCTTCATAGTTTGTCAAGTCTGTTATGGATTGGGATTGTCTCTCTCAACTCACCATATATTTTTTATTAGTAAGTTTTTATTTTTATTTTTATCAATTACTGGAAATTTCAGGCAACCCCATTTTATTTCCAGGCGACCCTACATGGGATCCTGACCCCAAGGTTGAAAAACACTGGTGTAGATCTATGGGGCTGTGTAAGCTACATTTTTTCTTAAAACGCTCATGTGTGCACACGTTTTTTTTCTTCAACAGAAAGGGGGAAATATCCGTTTTCCAAAATACCCAGCCACATGTAAACATAGCCGGTATAAACATAGACCCACTGGTGTTGGGACTTGAACCAATTTGACTTCAAGTGTGAAGTCCAGATTGAGTCATCACCTTGACGTCACCTAATGATGTGAATCTCCCTGTTTGGGAGGTGACAGGGTCCCTCGTGGAGGCTCAGCTATAAACACAGACACACTCTCTCTATTTTCAGCTCACATCACATCCCAGTAAGATTATCAGACCCTTCCCCAGACAGAGGGCTTGTGTTAAACGATTGAAGCTCTTGGGAAAAATCTCACTTTGGTCAGAACTGATTTTTACCGTGAAACTTAGAGGATCAACATTCCTTATCAGCTGTGAGGACGTCAGTGAAGCGATGGTCGGCCCTGATTTTTATGTTGGTGGTCAGATACAGGTCAGAGTCACAGCATGATGTGATAACTTCCCTTCACTGTAAACAGAAATATTCCATGCATGTTGCTTGTGTAACCTTCCTGAATGTGAAAAACACAAGTTTAAGATGAAAAAGGCAGAGCTACAAGCAAGTGAGAAGGGGCAAACATTTCATTTGAGTATAACTACGACATAGTTACATGTTTATGAGCTTTGCAGTGGAAACTTAGCAAATACACAGCTGAGAACCAGGTTAAACCAATTCACTTTATGATGAAAAAAGTAAATACATTTGCAGCTGTTTTAAATGCTGCAATCTACATATTTAAACTTTTTTTTGCTACAGATAAAACAACTAAATTATGTGCATTACTGCAAACTAGGTTGTGTTAATGAATTGGTTCATTATGTAAATCAAAGCTTAAAGCAGGAATATCCAAGCAAACACAAAGCTGATCTTAGCTTTGACAGTGCAACCTTCAGAACCAATAGGTAGAATTGATAATGACATTACCATGACATTACATTTCTCATCAAGTTTGGATGTTTTTGCTACTGAATTTAACATCCAGCATGCTGCTAAACTAAAGTGTAATTTTACAAATTTGATGTAAACATGGAGTGGTGGCATTTGCACGATTTAACTATTGATATAATTTAAGGTATTATTGTTGTTGTAAAGGTTTGTTTTGGGGGGGTTTTGGGGTCAGTATCAAAGCCAATAGAGACCTCAGGCCATGTGGTAAACACTCCACCAGGTTCACCTCTGAGATGCTCAAATCCAAGATGGATATGTATTGACGTTTTCACCCACTCCTGAAGTTTTTCTAGTTAAGTGCCTGTAGAAAAATTTAAATTTTGATTAAAAAATAAATAAAATCAAGGGTATGTAAATTTTTGATACCTAATTCCAGGATATCCTGATTTTGGCTGATTTCATTCCTATTAGATATTTGAGTTATATACTTAAAATGGTTTTATTTTGAAGAGGGCTCGATATTAAATATTTTTGTGGCGACTTCCAAATGAATATACACACACACACACACACACACATATAGTGGCGTGTTTGCCGCAGTGCATTGTGGGTGGTGGGCATGTTGCTGTAAATGTGTTATTTTATTTGCAGGAGTTCAGCGAGGTTGTTGTGTTAGTATTAGTTATAACTTAATATGTGTATGGCAATGGTTATTGGCCTTTTTGTGTTTATTTTTGTATTTTTGTAGAGATGCACCATGAGTGAGAGCCATAGGCCAAACAACAGCTATCCTGGTAATCTGTACTTTTGGTTGTCTAATCCAATGCACAACTTCCTGTTAATTAAATTAAAGGCATTATCTGTGCTGGCACTTAACATTGAGCTATCTTCCTGCTCAAGTATCATTCATGCCTATGAATAAATAAAATTAGCTGAGCATAAAAACATTTGTGTGCAACCATTGTCAATGGTCAAACTACATGGGTTTTATTAGTGAATCAATGTTGTAGAAGATGACAGTGTTTAGATGTGAAGTATGGAGCCTACTAACGTCCAAATAGGTCATATCTGATAACCATGAAAAGATGACAAACTGCATTATACCGGAATTATTTACATGTATTGATAGGATTAGTGATTTAAAAGATAATACGTTTACACATCTACAAATGAAATAGTTTAAGTTCATAGTTAAAGTTTTATGAAATAGTTTAAATAGTTCCAGGACATAAACAGCCATTGTAACCAAATACATCAGGTGATTTATTGTACCATTTATAACATATATTATGGCAATGACTTCACACATTGCACTTATCTTGTATGTTGTATGGAAGTTTTGTCTTGATAGAATCAAGGCTGTAAATTGAATCAAATTTGTGAGAAGTGATTTTCACCTGTTTAATAAACTTGACTGGACTTGAATATCGTCAGAATAACTCGGCTCAGATCTCTGAGAATGGAGATCTAACAGTGTCGATAGTGTCCTGTTTTAAAGTGTAGACTTATTTAGCGTAGTCTGAACTGAGGCAGACGGACTGACAGCCAGATGATAGGGCTGCACTGTAAGCGTTTCTCTCTGACAGAGTTGCAGCTCAAAGTGCGCTGATTGTTTGGTCCACAGCCGAATGAACAAAAGCAGCATGAATAGGCCGGGTTGATTCCCTCGGTTTGATTGACAAAACCCTGCCAATTGTGTTAGCGTGTCAGCGTGCGCTTTCCACCGGCGTCATTGTGATGGCCAGAGAGGCTGTTGTGGTGGAAACAACAAGCTCTGGCCTTCAGTGAAGGCACTCCAGAGCGCAGACTGAAATTAGGTCAGGACTTCCCTCTGTGTGAGAAAAAGTGAAACACCTCACAGTGGAAGTGCTTTTTAAAACGAGTAATACTCCATTTAGATCCACCAACACCCAAACCCTAACCCAAACCCTAACCCTAACCCTGCATGTATAAACATTAACAGAGAGGAAGTATCTCTAAAACCATTAATACTTGTAACCAGTGCATCTAAAATGTGTGATAATGAGGCTGAAACTTGTCACTTACTCTGTTTATCAAATTCATGATTAATTGTTTGATCTACAAAACGCAGAGGTGTCAAGTAACAAAGTACAAATACTTTGTTACTTAAGTACAAATTTTGGTTCTCTATACTATACTAGAGTAATTATTTTTCAGACTCTTTACTTCTACTCCTTACATTTTAAATATAGCCTTTTTACTCCTATTTCATTCTGGCTTGTTTTCATTACGGCTTGTCATCATTCAAATAAAAAAAAAGACCTATCCAGATAAATTGCACCATCCAGATACAGTGAATTTAACTGTGATTAGATTAGTTTTAATTAAACAGTCGGATTCCCCTGGTCCGCACCAGTTCTAAGTCAGCTGCTAGGCGCCACCCGGTGCAACACGGTGGTGCAGTGGTTAGCACTCGTGCCTCACAGCAAGAAGGTCCTGGGTTCGATTCCAACACCAGTCGACGGGGGGTGGGACCTTTCTGTGTGGAGTTTGCATGTTCTCCCCGTGTCTGCGTGGGTTCTCTCCGGGTACTCCGGCTTCCTCCCACCATCCAAAGACATGCACTGATAGGTTAATCGGTTAATCTAAATTGCCCATAGGTGTGAATGTGAGAGTGATTGTTTGTCTCTATGTGTCAGCCCTGCGATGAACTGGCGACTTGTCCAGGGTGTACCCCGCCTTCGCCCCTATGTAGCTGGGATAGGCTCCAAGCGACCCCCGTGACCCTAGTGAGGATAAAGCGGGTTCGGAAAATGAATGAATGAATAGATGAGACGTATAAACATATACCTTTCCGCCATCCTATTGGTTTATACGCGATCCATCACACCAGACTTTTTGCACCATTCCAATACTTATATTTGCTCCATGAAACACATGTTAATGCTCAGTAGGACACCTATATGGTTCTTAAATACATTTGCGTTGTACTAAAATGCATTCTTTTTAATGTTCATATATGCAGCTGAAACAGGTAGACTAGTGCATCCCAAATGTTTCAACATTATCATTTTAATGTAACATTATAGTCATTATGCCTTTAGAAACATGTTTTTTAGGAGGTGGGGTAGTGCACTACAGGCCCCTGTGGCACCACCTAAGCCACAGGTGTCAAACATACGGCCCGGGGGCCAAATCCAGCCTGCCAAAGGGTCCAGTCTGGCCCCTGGGATGAATTTGTGAAATGCAAAAATTACACTGAAGATATTAACAGTCAAGGATGTTAGAATCATTTTAGGTCATTTCAATCTAAAAATGATCAGACTAGGAAAATACTATCATAATAACCTATAAATAAGGAAAACTACAAATTTTTGTCTTTGTTGTTGTGTAAAAAAAGTAAAATTACACAAAAATGTTTACATTTACAGACTAGGCTTTTGCTAAAAATGTGAATAACCTGAAATTTCTGAAGAGAAGTATGTGGAATTTTGACAATATTCTGCCTCTCACTAAATGTTTTGTGTATTTGTAGATCCACTGGGACCTGTACGTTGTGATGCATATGTAGAAATGATAAACTAAGGCGTAATATGGTTAAAATTGCACTTATTTTTCTTAAGAATTTTCAGGTTTATATTTGTTCATGTTATGTTCAAGTATGGTTCGTAGATATAAACATTTTCATTACGGAATTTGACTTTTTTCACTCAAAAACAGAGAAAATACATTGGAGTTGACATTATTTATAAGTTCTTATTCTATTATTTATATTATTTTACTGGTCCGGCCCACTTTATATCACATTAGGCTGTATGTGGCCCCTGAACTAAAATGGGTTTGACACCCCTGACCTAAGCTTTTGACCTAATGGTATTTTTTCCCCTTACATTTACTTTTATACTTCAAGTAATTTTGAAACCAGTACTTTTACACTTTTACTGGAGTAAAAAGCTTGAGTTGATAGTTGAACTTTTACACAAGTTTGTTTAAACCCTAGCATCTATACTTCTACCTGAGGAATCAATGGGAATATTTTTGATAACTCTGACAAAATGTCTGAAAATGGTAAAAAAAAATAAAAAAAATTCTCTCCCACAGCCTGAAATGACATCCTCAAACGCTGTGGCAGGACATGTATTTCACACCTAGACCTTCAGTGGTGTTCTACCTGACTAAGTCCACCTTTTAACCCTTTCATGCATACTGGTCACTATAGTGAACAGTTATTCTACAGCTGTTCTCGTGTATAGTCATAGATTTTGTTGTTTTAGGTCCATATTAGCGAACATAATACACTGCAGTTGATAACATTACTGTAACTTGGCTGTTCTTGTTAAACCAAATCTAACATGTTTGAGTGTAAATCAATTCATTGTTATCGTTATTAGACTGTAATTAACTACAAAAGTTTTTTTTTTTTGTTGTTTTTTTTTGTTTTTTGGTTTTTTTTTGTTTTTGTTTTTTTTTTGGCATATTATCTCCATGAAGTGACTAGTATTGGAGTTCACTACAAACAAAAAGTTAAGGATATTTCTTTTTTTTTTTTTTCTTTTTTTCTTTTTTTTTTTCATTTTTGCCATTTGTAAATAAAACTATGTCTAGTCATTAAAAAAATGTGTTTCAATTCAATTCACACACAAAAAAGTAAAAAGTGTTGTGCAAGAATCCAAACTGAAAAAAATAGCCCCAAAAATTTTAAATATCTATAACTGTTTGTTTGTAGTGTATGTTAAAATGTGAGAAAACATCAAATTAGCAGCATTTAGTGTTTCTTATTTCATAGTTTTCACACAGTATATAGTAAATACACATTTCGTTGCTTTAAAAATTAAATGCACATTTTTGCAACTCCATGAAAAATAGCTTCAAAAAAAAAAAAAAAATTATGTCATTGTTTTTTAAGTGCTTAAAGAGGAATAAAGAAAAAAAATCTTGATTTACGTTCTCATAATTCATGCATGAAAGGGTTAATATTAATATTGTAGTTTCTGGGTGGGTTTGTAGCTGCAAAGTTGCAAAGTGGAATATAAACCACACTGCTCTGTGATTATGGGTTTGATTGACTGAAACAGTCTTTGAAACCATTAAACACAAACCACAAAACCTCATACTAAACCAGCAAAACGTTTTCCATCTCGTGCAAAACCAAACAGTTCTGAGGGGAAACAAACTCTTAAAATATCAGGAACAGTTTGCGCATTTGTGTCAATATTCTTCTTATCAAAAGAAATCAAAAAAACGCTAGTGGGTTTTGCTTTTGTGTGTGCAAGGCAGAGGCTGTAGCAGTAAAAACACATACATACAGTTGAATAATGAAGGAACTCTGTAGTAAACAGAACAGAACATATGGAATGTGGGAGAGGTGGGAAAATGCATTTGTTCTTTTTAACTCCTAATATAATACAAGCATAATAGAAGAAAAGAAGTAGATTTGTGATGTGTAAAAGCCAAAAAAAAAAAAAAAAAAAAATCTGGAAAAACGAGGCTTAAACCTAGCCTTATTTGTGAGTTTGACCAGACTTCACATCACCACATCACATACAAAGTCGTGTCGAGTTAAGAAGCATGCAAAGCATTTCCTGCACCTCCATTTTAGTCCAAAGTGGCCTATTAACATGTTCATTTGTAAGTGAACTGATTATCTGAGTGTTTTCATACATGTCCGTGTCTAAAGGCATTTATCAGAAAAACATCTTAAGTCCAGACCAAACTGCATTGAACTAAGTGTCATGCATTCACTTTGGTAAATGCACTGACTGAGTTTAAGTTATGTGAATATTTCAGAGAATTAGCTTCAAAAATCATTCAGTGTTTCAGTTTTTTGACAAAACGTTGAAACTACTCCTCAATCTCATATGTTTTAGATTTGTTTTTTAAGGATTGTCAAAAAATTATCCTTTAGAGATGTATAACTAGTTTTGTAGTGACTTCCGAATCATTTTATTCTCCATATCTAGTCTTTCCTAAAGGTTTTTTTGCCATTTATTATTTTGTAATCTGCATTTTTCAGTAAAAGTCAAGTATTTTCCTATATTTAATTTAATGATCATGTAGATGTTCATAAAAACCCAGAGTAAATTCAGGTTATTACATCAGTACAGGGAAAAATTAAGCAAAAATACCTTTTTCAGCAAACTGAATGTAAAAACTGCATGGGTTTTATTGCTAAATAATAAAGGTGTTTCCACATTATCCACAGAGCCTCTGATCCTCCAAATGGGTCATATCTGATAACTATGAAAAGATGACAAACATTTTACCTGAATTATTTCAACATATTTTATGGGATTAGTGGTTCCAAAGTTCTTAAACACTTTAGATCAGTAGATGGTTTTGGTTGCCGGGGGTTTTCTAGGTCTTTGAGGGTTAAATGACACTCATAAACATTCTAAGAAAAAATTATGTGTATGCAAGTTTACAGACATTGTGGACTATCAAACAGCTTAATATACAAAGCTAAAAAATGATCTTTTACCAACAAATATACAGAAATTATTCAGTATTCGTGAGGGGGGGTTATGATTTAAGGGGGAAAATTAACTTTAAAATTCACTTAATACGCACGACTAGGAAGGGTTTTTGTGTTTCAGTCAGCGGGGTGAGACTGTGGAACAGATTCAGTATAGAGTTAAAGCAATGTCCAAGCATGAAACTATTTAAAAGGAGGTACAAAGACAAAATTTTTCAGAGGTACAGGGATGAGGGAGGGGTTGGGGATCACTGGGTGTTAGAAAGATGTACAAGTATGTGGTATGTGTATGTATATGTATGTACAGGTGTGTATGTGTATATGTATGTGTGTGTGTATAGATCTGTGTATGAATATGTATTTACATATATGTGTTATTGTACCATGTGTTTATGTAAATCATATTATATTTGTTCATAATAATATAAAGCTGGAAACCAAATTATTTAATAATAAGTATCGGTCATATTATGGTATATCGCACAGGTGTCAAACATGTGGCCCAGGGGCCAAAACGGGCCCGCCAAAGGTTCCAGTCTGGCCTGCAAGATGATTTTACAAAGTGCAAAATGCAAAAATTACCCTGAAGATATTAACAGTCAAGGGCATCAAACTCCAAAATAACAGCATAATAACCTATAAATAATAGCTTCAAATTTTCTTCTTGGTTTAATGTCAGAAAAATAATATAACATTATGCCTCTAAATAATGGCAACACCATTTTTTTCTCTTTGATTTATTGCAAAGAACATTAAATTCTGATATCCTTTAATAATAAAATGTCAATAACCTGAAAAAATATGAACAACCTGGAATGTCTAAAGAAAAATAAGTGCAATTTGAATCATATTCTGCCTGTTTTCTGTCTTGGTAGATCTGATCTGTAATGCACATGTAGAAATCATAAGTTGAGGCATAATATTGATAAAATTGCACTTATTTTTCTTCAGAAATTTCAGTTTTTTCCAGTTATTCACATCTTTTTGTTTTGGATAGAAATAGTTTTATCATTTAATGTTATTTTTTGCACTAAAAAATTTTACTTGTCATTATTTATAGGTTATTATGCTATTATTTTACTGGTCCGGCCCACTGGAGATTGAACTGGGCTGAATGTGGCCCCTGAAAGAAAATGAGTTTGACACCCCTGGTATATATTATCGATATGCTTAGACTAGGAAGGTTATTATTGTTAATAATTATATAAGGAGAAGGGGTGGGAGTTTGTAAGTTGTGCTTCTTCTCACTCCTTTTCGAATATGTATTGTATGTCTTATGTTAAGTGTTTTGTTTATTTATTTTCTCCTGTTTTGACATTCATATTCTCAATCAATCAATCAATCAATCAATCAATCAATCAATCAATGCAGTGTCCACGTTTGCAGTAGCATTGATTCTGTTTAAGTGTATTTAGAATTTAAAATAGAATTAACTTAGCTACAGTTTGCACATTATGATCTCCATTCCTGTTTGTCAGTTCACATATTGGTATTGTTTATGTCATTTTCCTGCAGAATAATAATGCATAACAGGCTCCTTCATGTAATATATGCAGTATAGAATGTATCTGTTCTCAACTACAATCACTATATTGACAATAATTAGTCTTTTGAGGATGAGCCACTCACTCGATGACCCTGGACAGTGTTCAGTTTGTCCCTCGGTCCTGTCCCTATTTTAAGCCTCACATTATTCACTGCCTTTGTTTCATACTGTAAAGTGGAGGCACTTTCTCTTTATCTTCATTCAGCTAGTAAGTGGGGGAGAGAAATTACACCTTTTGTGTGCTTCTCTTTCATCCAGGGTCGCTTTGTTGCTTTTAAATGCATAAATCACCCTTTTGGTTGTGGCAGAGTCTTTGTGTCGGTGTGATTGGTTTAACAGCTATGTGTATAATGGAAAAGAGATGGTCAGTACATCTGTGGAGTATTATATAAAAACTACAGCTGGGTTTCCATTACCCTCAGAAATGCGCAAAATATAAATTGCGCAATAGAAAACTGGTAATGGAAATGCCGAAATGTCGCAAAAACTGTCCAGGATTGCACAAAAGTTTACGCTTTCACGAGGTGGTTATTTTAGATGTTTCGATACAGAAGTATAGCGCAGAAGTGGAATGGAAACGCATTTTCACCCATCTGTGCATGGTGGTTTTACTCAGACCAAACGTCTCCCCTATGACCCTGGACTCAGAACAGGTGGTTCTAGTTTGGATCAGACCATAGACACTGGCTTTTGTGGAGGAACTGCTTCCAGAGGACAGGACAAGTCTGGTGCCACCAGAGGTTCAATAACATCACACAGTTCATTAAAAGATGCCCGGGTCATTCACAAATTCTGGATCCACAACTCGTAGGTGAGTTCCTGATGTACAGTTCTCTCCCAGAAGTCCATTCTGCGTGGCCGCTGCCATAAATAAGGACTTTGCCCTTGGACGATTTTCCATTCCCTTCTTCTTTAGTTTCAGACAGTCACTACAACAGCAGTAGATGAACCCACACTACAGTGGAAACATGACAACTTTTATTCCTGGTTTAATCTGAATAAATGTTAGATCCTATTTAAGATGACCATGTAAACACCTTATTCCAGTTGAAAAAGAATAGTTTGGAATAAATTTAAATCCAAATAAAGTCACTGGTTTAATCCCCTTTTAATTCCAAACTAAATTATTCCTCAGACATGTAAACCGTTTATTCCGTTTGGACTTTATTCCTTCCATTCTGCACATGCTCGTTGTCTTGTCCTGTCATGATGACGCACACATTCTGCGCTGGCGGAAGAATATGCAATGCAGTCTAGTCAACCCGAACCGTTCCAGTGGGCTATTCTGATGGTCTCTACCAGCCTGGAAAACCCTGAAGGAAGAATTCACCACTTGTTTTTTATTCATTCATTTGTCATGCACTAATGAGTTCGATAAGTGGGCAAATCAGTTTGCACTGCAGTGCACCGATTGCCTTGTTCTCGCAGCCCTTCCGTTAGCTTAGCTTAGCTTAGCATAATGGCTTCATTCCTATGGTCAGACGTAGCCAGGCTTTCATGGGTGATCCGTAGTATTTTATGAGGGATTTTGTGAAATTCAGTTCTCCCTAATCATTACTTCAGTCCGGTGGGGTCAATATGATCACAAATTGAGGCTCAAATCATGGCCATGTGACTTACTGCACTAATAAAATCTTGGGAAATAAAAACTAATGCAAAGCTAAAACGGTAAACCAAAGCTAATTTAGCGCATGCATCCCTTCCAACAAAAAGATTTTCCAACTTCCGTCAACACAACAGTCCCAAGATTGTACAAGTGCAGTAAGTCGCAGATCTAAAGAAATAATTAGGGAGAATCAGATTTCACAAAATCACTTACAAAAGACAATAAATCACTTTTAGAAAACTGGCTACGTGTGACCATGGAAATGCAGTGACTATGCTAAGCTAAGCTAACAGAAGGGCTGCGAGAACCGAATAAACATTTCTCATGTAAACCTTTATTTGGGTGTAACATTTCCATGTAAACAGAAGAGAAAATACTTTAGTTCTGAATTAATTTCTTCTGGAAAAATAAATCGGATTTAAAAAACATCAAGTAACCGTACCCATTGTGGAGGTTTGGAAGGAAACTCAGTGTGTCCATCTTCCTTAAACGAGTGTCTTGCCAGAACTATACAGTATTTTACAAGAATTATGACATGTCACGAGACAGGACTTTACTGGAATCACACATTAGAAGACAAACACTCTTCAATTAAAACACCTACAAGTACTTTGTCAGAATTGTCAAAATATCGCTTTTATTTTGTGAAAACCTGTAATGGAAACCCAGCTACTGTTAGCTGCACCTCTGGGTGATACTCTCAAAACTTTTTAATCTTGACAAGATTATTTCCTGTCATTTTTACCTGGATTAAACAAACATATTAATTACATTAATCCATAACCGTACGTCCTGTCTCTAAAATTCTTGCAGGTGAGGCTTGTGGTGAGTCTAGTGAACGTACTGATGTAAATATCTCTTCAAATCCAAACTCAAAACCCACCTGTTTTGAACCGCTTTCTCTATGTGATCACAATTGTGTTGTCCAATTTTTAACCTGCCTTTTGCTTTTTAATCTGTTTTATTGCTTGTTTTATTCTCTCCTGTTTACTGTACGGTGTCCTTAGTTGCTTTTCCATTGGACAGCTACGCAAAACTTTACCGATATTTACTAAATGTTGAAAAAACAGAAGTGCGTAATGTTGGTTTTTCCATTAAATCAGAAATGCGATGATTTGCTTATTTATTATCGTGAGATGGCACGAGAAGTCATTCCATAAACATGGCAACGAAAGTGAATATGGTGTTGATTTACAGGTATATTCATTATTATTACATATTACCCCTCTATCTCGTTCTAAATTTTAAAAAAATGATTGAGTTTCCTGGTGTGTCCACACATACTGCGACGTGTTTCTTCTGCTTCTTCTTCTTCACTTGTTGTAACGTACATCAACGTCTGTTTTTTTTAATTCACCTGACTCTAGTTGCGAAAAAAGGTCTTTCCATTGCAGTTTTGCGTGATATACCAATTGCACTACGCCCAAAAAACCACCTCTTGCCAGCTCAAAAACTTTTAATCGGAAAATGACACTTTTGGCGAAATTTTCGTTTTTCCACTGGGTAAACTTTTATGCGCAAGTTATATTTGCACAGTTTGAGGGTCAATGGAAAAGCAACTCTTGACTGCCAAGAAAGGTGCCTATAAATAAAATGTATTATTATTATTAGTAGTAGTAGTAATAGTAGTAGTATATGTGGAAAAAAAAGTCAAATGTTCTTGAAATAAGGCAAATTTTATGCAGTTCTACCCACAGGTCTGTTTGAGAGAGTCTTTAATCAAAGCTTTGACGACAGATGTTTGCAACGCTGAGATCTGACAACAAACGGCTCAATATCTTACAGTCACTGACATGTATGGTACTCACATATGGTAAAGTTTTTAACCGTTGAGGTTCAGAACAGCTGTGAGAATACAGTTTCTTCTACATCAGTCTTGTCAACAGTACTTCCACAGGAGGAGTGTATTTGGAGTCACAGATGGATCTATGGCCAGTCCAAAGACAAACTGTAGACATGGGGTTAAAAACAGAGGATGCCCAGGGTCTGTAATGAGTTTGGGTTATTCTGAGGTTGGATATGGGTTACATACATACAGGGTCATTCAGAGGTCATCCATATACTGTACCATTCATGACATCAACTGCACAAATTCAAATTAAAATGGTCAAGTTGATGAATTCCGGGGGTTATTCAGGGACAAAATTAGAGTTCTGTAAATTTGTTGAGCAGTCTGATGTATTTGTGATGATGTATTCGGGAACGTACAGTGTGTAAAAATATTAGAAAACTTGTCAGATCTTAAGAAACTGGTGGTTTATGGTTTTTTCCCAGAGCCGGAATTTCACTTTTTTGCCGTTGCAAAACATAAAGGTAAAGGTACTGAGAATATTTCACCTACAAATGTATCAGTCCAGTCCTTTTTTTACATTTTACTCTAATATTTAGTGTGGCCCCCTTGGCAACAATCACAGCTAGGGATGCACTGATCTGATACCAGTATCGGGCCACTGTATGTAATGTAAAGCCAAGAATAGACTATATGTGTAAACATGTTGGGTCATCTACAGCTTACACATACAGGAGGAGGTTTGGAACAGTTGGTGGTTGAATCAGCAGAGCGGAGGTGACTTTTACACATTATACTCCTCAGAACTCAATGACCTGCTCTGAAACTTCATAACTGAGTTCACGTGGTTCCTATATGCTCCCACTTTACATAAATACTTACATTATACTACTGCTAATATTCCATTTTGATTGATTATGTTTATTCTATTGTTTTACTTGGTATTTTTATTTCACTGTTTTTAATTGTACAGCTGTTTTTAGGTCTTTTTAATCTATGCTTGTATTTTAATCTATCATTTTGCTTTTTTATTCTTCTGTACGACACCATTTTTTAATTGTACGGCTGTTTTATGTCTTTAATCTATTCTTGTATTTTTTTTTTTATTTTGGTTTTTATTTATTCTTCTGTACAGCACTTTGGTTGACTGTGGTTATTTTAAAGTGCTTGACAAAAGAAGAAGAGCAATGTTTTTCAACCTTGGGGTCGGGACCCCATGTGCAGTCACCTGGAATTCAAATGGGGTCGCCTGAAATTTCAAGTAATTGATTAAAAAAAAACCTAAAAAAAAAACTTACTAATAAAAAATATATGTTGAGTTGAAAGAGACAATCCCAATCCATAAAAGACATGACAAACTGTGAGTCTGAAACTGAAGCACTGTGGTTCTGTTTATCTTTCAAATGTTCATTGTGGTCAGTTTCAGATGCTGCAGCTCTTTCATAATTCATAGTTTGAGTTCTTGTTTGTTCAGTATTAATTGTCAGCCTTGGAAATCCAAGCTGGACTGACTGTACATATCCTGACCAAGGAAAATCAAATTCTCCCTTTGTGCAGTAATCTACACCTGGCTTTTCTGCCTCCGTCCATGATAATATACATTATATAGACTAAAAGTCTCTAAAATTAATGTTTATTCGCAACATGGTATAGCAAACTATTACATGATAAAAAATGATAATAATGATAATAATTTTAGCTAAAAAAAAAAAGTCTCCGTTTTGAATGTCTGGGGTCACTAGAAATTTGTGAAGTTAAAATGGGGTCACAAGTCAAAAAAAGGTGGAAACCAGTGAAGCAGAGAAAGAGAGCTTCACTGTTCTGTCCATTTAAATGTTATTTTGTTTTGTCTTAATTTGCTTTGTTTTGTTTATTTTGTTTCTTTGCATGTTTGAAATAAATAAATAAATCAAATTAAATCAAATCAAATCGTTAATCTTCTCCTGTAAGTCGCTTTGGAAAAAAAGTGTCTGCCAGATGCATAAATGTAAATGTAATACAACTTAGGTTTGAAGGCAGAATATTTAGGAGAAAAGAACTGACTTGTTGTAATAGTACCTTCCTATTGCAGTACCATACTCTTTCGAACCACCCCTTCATTCACAAATGTTTCTGAAGGTGGACTGGAGGGTCATCTGTTAGATTTTATTCACCTCTGGTTGTACGACTGAACTAAACAGCTGAATTCAGTGATTAAGAACTTCGGTCGTATACCAGTCCCACACACAATATTTCATTTTATTGCCTTTAGCTTCAATAACAGGACGCGTTCACATTTTTATGACTCGCAATCCTTATACAATGTCACATTAAATGTCACAGCATTCATTTCTCGCCAGAGCTGTAATGATGATGGAGAGTCCGACCGCTGCGTAAAGTAGTCTCCGTCACATCCTGTAGATTCTCTGTAGAGTTCAGGTCTGGACTCTGGGGAGGCCAATCCATTTCAATGTGTGAAAATTATGTCTCTTACTCCCTGAACTATTCTTTCGCAATTCTTTCACAGGCCAAATGAGCCTGGAGAATCTTGTCATTTTCCAATCTTTATTCTTTCTGGATAAAATAATAGTTTTGTTTTTTGTTTTTTTTTTTTAAGAAATGAGAAGCTACTCACTGCATCAGTAATGGAAGGGGTTCCCAAAGTGGGTACGTGTACCCCCAGGGGTACTTAGAAGAAGCCCAGGGGGTACCTGAAATTTTTTGGGAAAAATACTTTAAATAAGTCATTATGTACTGAATATAAAATAAATAATGAGGATTAATGCTGAAATAAAACACAAAAAAATAAATTTATTTAATAAAATTGACACTCCTGACCTTAATTCATTTTTACAGAAGAGGATTAGGGCACTGAAAAAAAAAAAGGCCCAATATTTATTATTGTTATTATTATTATTATTATTATTATTATTAGTAGTAGTAGTAGTAGTAGTAGTAGTAGTAGTAGTATGAGGAAAAAAGTCAGAATTCGGACTTTAATCTCAGATTATAAAAAAAATCAAAATATTGGACCTTTTTTTTTCTCCAGTGGCCCTAATCCTCTTCCATACATTTTAATATTTGTATTTTTTTTATATTATTATTATTGTCTGTCATCTTGTTTAACCTTTGGTGACATTTTAGGAACATTTCTATTTTATATTATTGGAGATGAGTTTATTTGAGTAATTAAGTCATTATTTTTTGTTGATTCCTTTATTTCGTTCATGACCATTTAATTTATTTTTCTTATTAGTGAAAGAGGGCACTTTTCAGTTTATATTTTGCACAAAATTTGCTTATAAAGATTAGTTATTTTTAATATATTAAAGTTAAATACATGTTGTTTGTTTACAAAGTTTTGAAAATATAAACAGACATCTTTGGTACAGGAACAAATTTTGCCTCATTTTTTCAATCAAAATTGCTGAAGTGAGAGTTGGGGGTACTTAAGTAAAAAATATCTTTCAGGGGGTACTTCACTGTAAAAAGTTGGAGAACCACTGAGTTAGGGTTTATGTTTGATGTTGGAGCTGAAACATATTAATCACTGTGATATTTATCCAATGGAAGGATCTGAACTATTTGCTGAGTTAAATCCAGGTGAAAGCCTTTTTTTGGTTCAGGCTGTGTATATTTAGTCATTATATAAAGTGTTCACAGCCAGTAATTAGTTGAATACCAAGAGAAAGTAAGGAATTAAATTAAGAAATACAGGCAGATCCAGTATAACCGTTAACTATTTAAAATATTCTTAAGGGACTTAACAATGGGGGTTAATAAATACTTATTAAGATAAGATATTCATTGATCCCATCGTGGGGAAATTTCACAGTTGACAACAGCAACATACAACAAACAAATACAGCGAAAAAGACAGGAAGAAAAAAAACAGTGAAAAATGGAAATATAGAGAAAAGTAAAAAATCTGGTATTTATATAAATATAGAATTAGAATAAAAAAGTAATATTATATATATATTTACATTGTGGTTGTTTCTGTGAAACAGATTAATTTTATCGGACGATGCAGAGAGTATAGTTTCTTTACAAACCTCAGGATAATAAGGACCTGCATTGGGTTCAGGTGTTTATTAACTTCTACTGAAGATCAGGGTTGGACAAAATTTAGAACTGAATTGAGAATGACCTATAAATTCCAGTGCAATTCTTGAATATGAATTTGAGTTTGGATTGCAAACAGGACATGGAATTGCAATTCAAATTCAAATTGCAGGAAGTAGAATTGGAATTCCATGAAATTCAAAGAAATTCATGATATATAATTAAGGTGTATTTTACAATGAAGTTTTACAGTATATATTACACTTGTTTACAACATGAACTTCATAAAGATATTATTGAATGGACTTAATGTACACAATTATAATATACTTTATTATAGTAAATAGGCCTTATTATTTTTATTTTATTTATTTATTTATTTATTTATTTACCACAAATTAACATTAAAAACATACTCTATTAAATAGATCATTAAAATTGTAATAACTTTCAAATTGTGGAAAATGATAGGACAGCACTTCATTTCCCAAAATACCTTGCTGTATCCAAGTCTTCAAAATGGTTGTCCAAAAATGTAGGACATTTTCTTTGGAGTACACTCTAGTGAAATAAACTAATTGAAGGCTTTACCCTGTGAAGTACTTTAATAAATGATAATTGCATTTACCTAAACATTTCATTTGATTACTTTGAAATAGAGATGTTGCTAATTATTCAACATTAAGGAAGTGTGTGTATAATGTTAATGTCTACTTCCATTTAGGAAGAAAAATGTATGTTAAAAGGCGTCCATTCAAATTCAAATTCAGTCATTGATTTGAACTGAATTCTGAAATGTTGAATTTTGTACAACCTGCTGAAGATGCAGTTCCATATAATCTGCAGCGTTTAATCTAAATTCCCTTCATGTAACATGTATGTTTGCGTGTTCCTTCTCAGCTGACATCTCCAGAATGTGTGATGTGGACGTATCCTCCGAGCCCACCAGTCCAACTCTGTATGGCGAGTCCTCAGATAAGTACTACACCGTGGACCGCTGGCAGAAGCTCCGCACAGCTGTCCGTAAACTGGAATTCTGGGAGAACTTCACATCTGAGCTGATCGGGAGTGGCTTCTTCTCCAAAGTCTACAAGGTATTCCTCTGTCCTCCCTCTGACCTTTTTGAAAAAACTATATTTTTTGCTTTCGTCCTACGTGTGAGCTCCATGAAGGCAGGCTTTGTTTTTGTCTCTAATTGGGACATTCTTGCCATTCCGTGATTGGCCCACCAGCTTCGGAGGCCATGGTGTATTCATCCCCAGCTGAGACCTTACATAACCGAAGCAACGCTGGAGCCCAATAACAGGGACAGATAACTTCCATACTTTTGGGCTTTGTCCCTGATGAAATGAGCTAGAAAGAGGCCCAGACATGGATGACTAGTCGGAGGTGGTTGGAGGTCACAGCTTTGAAGTGTCCATGCCGAACCAAATACTGCGACAGAATGGTTGTAATCTGATTTCAGCTGAAGCTGCACAGTGTCCGCTCTGTCCTCATCACTAGTAATGCTGACGCTTTGTCCTTCAGGTGATACACAGTACCAGTCGGAAGGTGATGGTGGTGAAGATCTACAAAAATGATGTGGACCAAGACAGCATTGTACGAGAGATCAGCCTTCTGCAGAAACTGTCCCACCCCAACATCGTCAGGTAACATCCATCGTACTTTACAGGTCGAACAGTCATGCATTTTATGGACCTGAAAAGACAGGAAGTGGTTTAGGATTTCCCTCACAACACGTGAAATCTCTCAAGTTTTTTTTCTTCTTGAAACACTGACTCTACACCCTCCCACACATCACATTCTCACTCTGTTTTACTGCTTCAGAACATTACAATTTGTTATCTGGTATCAGTGTTTATGGTAACATTACCTATGTTTACATGTACACTAGTATTCCACTGTGAGCGGAGGTAGTCGAACTAAAGACAAAAGATCCAGGTGTAAACATGGGCTGTGGGGGCTTTGAAAGGAGACCAGAAGAGGATTTGTTGGAATGGACTCCATGAAGACCTGAATAAATGTCCATTTTGAGAAAATAATCAGTTCCATAACAATCACAATGACCTCTGTGACAGTTCTTTACATCTAATCCTAACAAATTTAAACGTCACCTGATCAGATCTAAAAAGAACAGGATGATTATGGTGTGAGACAGTCTGAGGTGTCATTTACAATCAGGCCCCTTTGTGTCTCTTTTCTACATCATATCCTTTGAAACTAAAGTTGGAAATAAGTAAACTCATCTATCTGACCAATGTCTTTCATCATGGGAAAGAAATCCATTCTGCTAAATGTTAACTCTTTCCCCGCCAATGACGAGATTTTCCGTCAATCCGTGTTTTCACTGTTATACTGTAGTTGGAGGTGTTGTGGATCATGTGAATTACTTTCCTTAGTCCAAAAACAAACAATTAAGCAGCTTTTTCGGAAAAATGACGGGCCGGGTTTAACGTTTTTGCACTGGAGTCTCCGTATCCCATGGCAACGCATCCAGCGGCAGTCACTGAATGAGGAAGTGCAGACTGTGCAGGAACCGCGCGCAGTTTCAAAAGCCTTAAAGATGACTATGGAGACAGAGTCTGACAATTCAATATATGATGGAGCTACAGAAGAACCATTTAGAGACAGGAACGGAGAAATAGAAGGTGAGGGAGACGGACACGGAACACGGGAAACAAGGAGCGGCTCAGGTCCGACACGGAGG
Source organism: Sphaeramia orbicularis (assembly GCF_902148855.1). Taxonomy (NCBI): domain Eukaryota; kingdom Metazoa; phylum Chordata; class Actinopteri; order Kurtiformes; family Apogonidae; genus Sphaeramia; species Sphaeramia orbicularis. The sequence goes on along the minus strand of NC_043965.1, from coordinate 45,203,057 downwards.
TACGGGTGGGGGGGGCGGGGGCACAGAGCGACACGGAGAAAATGACAGACAGGAGGAAGAGAAAAGAGACATTTGTAGAGGACATTCAAGGAGAAGACAGACATACAGACATGGGACAAGACAAAGGAAAGCTAGTGTTCATCTGTTAGAGTGAGTTCAGATTCAGAGGACACAGAACATATTCAGCTGTAGAATGTCAGCAGGACACATGGAAGACACTTTTGGATTTGGCTTTTGTATGAAATAAATAAATAAATACATATATTCATACAGAGATAAATAACTAGATGTCCATATAATTATTTACAGATCAAACACAGCAGCTGGTCCAACAGGAGGACCTGGTGCAGCCAAAGGCCAGAAATCTACAGTATTTAGTGCATTTGTTTCTTTTTTTCTTGAAAATGAGGAATATTGAGGTGTTTATATCCAAAAGCTAAACTACTATGTGTTAGACTTATAACTGATGTATGTAAATGTGCAAAGTTTAGAAGGAACCTGGTGCTTTACAAGATGTTCGGTCTAAAGTTTGGTGTGGATTCCCCTAACATTTTGTGGAATGATGGGATATCTTAGAGCTGTTTGTTACTATTATTGCTGTTATTATTATTTTATTTTGTGATTTTGAAGACAGTGTTACTGTTGGTAAATAAGAAAGAGTCAAAAATGTAAATAGGAAATCAGTTTTCTCTTGAAAATCAATATCTTTGAAAAAAATGCAATTTTCTCAGCTTTTTGCTCAAAATTCAGTTTTTTCCTGAAAATGACCAATATTCAAATGTTTATATCTCACGAACGAATAAAGATAGAATAAAATAGTTTTTTTGTGTTTAAAAGTTGAAGTTCTGTTCTTTCTTTTGATGTATTCAGTGTTCACATACTCCTAACACAACATTTTCAGTGAGCCTCCAAAGATTAGTGAAAATGACCAAAACGGCTGGCGCTGGCTACCAACTCACTGGAAAATGCTCTGGCGGGGAAAGAGTTAACATTGTTAAACATGAGAAGAACATACTAGTGAACTGATACCATCAGTTCACAGTAAGAGAGAAATCTGTCAGTCATCAGTTTAATCAATCTTGAGTAGCACATTATTAAATACTCCACTATCCCCTCCAGAGAGGTCCCCCTAAACCCCCAAAAGTAATCTGTGCAGTGCCAAAGTAATGTTAAAATATTTTTCATAATTTTTTTTTATTTTTTTTTTTACATTTTTAAAAAATGTTTTAGCAACTTCAACCATAAACAACTAGAAAAGCACTCTGAGAGCGCAGACCTCCGCCAAGGCAGATCACCCCCCTCCCCCCAATCACCACCAAAATTTAATCATTTGTTCTTTGTGCCAGTATCAACATTTCCTGAAAATTTCATGAAACTCTGTCCATAACTCTTTAAGTTATTTTGCTAACAGTCAAACAGACAAACAAACCCTGATGAAAACATAACCTCCGCTGTTACACTTGGCGGAGGTAATAATGTTCAGTATTTGGCATATTTTAACTCTTTAAATGTGATGCTTGTTATGTAAACAAACCATATTTTTGATGGAAAAAAACACAAAAAATGTTTGTCAATGTGTAATGTATTGGACAATAGAAAGACAGACATGCTGTGTAGCCAATCAGAGAGGAGAATCAGAAAAGACAAGGAAGTAAAGGTTGTATGACTGTACACTTAACAAGACTGTTCACCTGCGAGTTAATAATAAAAAGCGTTGGTACAAATAAGCTGAATTGGCCAGTTTATTTTGACACAATGTATGATATAAACTTTTTTTTTTGCAGTAATGATTAACAGTAGCATGGTTAATATGCATTATTATTTTTTATGCTATAGGTCACATGTTCTAAAATGTGTCAGTGTGTATTTTTTACTCACTTCAGATGAAGGGTGCTAGTGCAGTAATTTTCCATTGTTTACAATGTGCTGAAAAATGATGTTTGGCGCTGGATGACGTTAGTATGTTTGCTAACTAAGGTTAGTTCCCACTGCATCTGCAAAACTGGATCTTTATGCAACGCCTCTATATAGAATAAGGTTTTTTTGAGGTGTTTCCCATCTTCACACTTCATGTTTCAATTGTCCCTCCTTTATTTGTTCTGTCCAGTTCAGGGGAAGGCAAATAAAGAAGTGATTTATGTCAATACACAGCTGAGCATAAAGTGAAGCATTGCACTGGTGCAAACACGCCAGCAGATTAAATAGTATCTGAGACCAAACCATGGAAACTAATCACTGTATATGAGTCAGATAAATGAATGTGGACACTTCTGAATCCTCAATGGAACATCAACAGAGAGAGAGGCCATAGTAAACAAATGTACAGACTCTGCTGTTGGTGACCTTTTGAACCTGGAATTGAGTTTTAAGGCACATTGACGTCAGACCTGACCTGACCAGACCGGAGGATTTACAGCAGTTTGCAGAGTATGACGTCTTTTCTGTTTACTGTCACATTTTTGCATCATTCACAAACCAATAAGCCAGTTTACAATACCAGTGGACAGATGTATGACCGAAAGAAAAGCCCATATTTCTGGTCAGAAGTAGAAAAAAAATTATTTATAATCATTAGGAAAATATTGGAAACCAACAGTTCATACGTTCATTTATCACAATACCGTCCTTTTTGAGAATGTGGTGGAGGGAATGAAGGAAGAAGGTGGAGTCTGCATAGTTAAAGAAGTTCACACAGCTGGTAGAAAACTTTTCCTTGAAGTGTTAAATGACATGTCAGGCCAACATTAATGGGAGAATGTCTTTTAAATATAAACAGGTATATTACTGGAATGCTTTCATTGTTATTATCACCTAAAAAGTGATGTGAGAATGTTGTCTTGTTAAGAATAAGGTAAAAAAAAAAAAAAAATTATTCCATCATTTAATAATATTAATAATAATCACTGATGTGCATGAATGTCAATGTACAGACCTGTGACAAATTAAAGGAAAACTAATGGTAGTGGACTCAGTGTCTCACTGAATGGTTTGATGAGTAATGGGTTTGATGGATTTGTGAGTCATTTGCTGGGATTATTGACCACTACAGGAGATTTTGGACTGATGATGTGACACTAAATGATGGACTATCTGTTTGGAGAATATTGTTAATGGTTTTAGTTCACAGACTTCGAGAATCAATGGTATTGAAGATGTTCTGGAGACACATAGTAGTCAGACACCAAACTGCAGCAATTTTAAGATATATTTTCCTTTAATTTGTCACCTGTATGTATATGTTTGAACCATAAAGATCTGCTTAACCCTTTCATGCATACTGGTCACTCCAGTAGACAGTTATTCTCCAGCTGTTCTCTTATATATTCATGGGTTTTGTTGTTTTAGTTCCATATCAGCCGACACAGTGGACACTCATGCATCATCCCATAAACTGCAATTCAGTCCATTACTGTAACTTTGCTGTTCTTGATAAACCTGATCTGCAGTGACATGTTTGGGTGTAAAGCAATTGTTAATTGTTATTAGACTGTAATTAACGGTTGTTTGTTTGTTTTTTTTGCAAAAAGTTTTTGGGTTTTTTTGCATATTATCTCCATGAAGTGAATAATAAATAGCAGAGTCATATAATATAATAATAAATAGTATTAGAGTATGTTAAAATGTGAGAAAACATATGATTAGCAGTATTAAAAACGTTCTTATTGCATAGTTTTCCATATCACATTCTGATATTAGGTTTTAAATACATGTTTCTTTGCTTCAAAAATTAAATGCATGATCTCCGGCTAAGTGGACATTTTTGTAACTCCTTAAAAAAAAAACCTTTGTTGTTTTTTTCATGCCTAAAGAGGAACAAAAACACTCAAGAAATATTGACAAAGGTTCCATAATTCATGCATGAAAGGGTTAAACTTAGGGATTTCACTAAAGTACACTCAGAAGTAATGGGAGTTTTGAAGTTGGAAACTTTGTCGTCAAATAGATCACGTCATTACAGACCTTTAGTTCAGTGTGTCTGTGGCTGACACTTCATGCAGCTCAGACCTTGGTCGGTGCCATTTAACAGCGTCTCTGTCATCTGCAGCCGTTACATAAGGTGTGAAGCCAGGCAGACATAATGTTTGTCTAAGCAATCTTATTTTAGCCATTTAGCAAGGTCACAGCGCTAAGGTTATCAGAGTAAAGCGTATGTGCTGAGGTCATCGACCACAACGCAGCAGACTGTGGGAGTCCACACCATCTGTACCAGGTACAGGAAAACCTGCGCTCCAACGCCACATGTGTGCACAGTAAAGGATGTTTACTGAAGCCATTGTTCCCACAGAGTGTTTTAATACATTAGCCTGATAATGAACAGGTTATCTAATGGCTAAAATACTAAACCAGAAAAGGAACGGGGCACTGATGCTTAGATTACCTGTGATTTCTTTGTGAGTAATTACACATTAACTTACTAATGAGTCATTGTATTCATTCACATTTATGTATATGTGACATACAGGACCTTGGGTTTACCCACGTCAAAACATTTCTCTACAAGTGTACATACTGAATCCGTGTATCATTCGTTCATTCGTTTTTCAATTTAAAAACAAAAAACAAAAAAACAGCTCGTTTTTTTGTTTTTCATTTTCAAAACCACAATGACAAACGGATAACAGTTTGTTTTTCCATTTCCCTATTTTGTACTCAAATGAAAAATGGAAAAAACAGATAACAACCGTTTCATCCGATTCTGCTATTTTCAATATTGTTCAGTTGTCTGACCCGGAAGTAGTCGTTACAAGGGAAAAAATAAACAAACAGAATTTTCTGACTTAAAGAGATACTGTTTTCTGAAAAAATTTAATTCTGAATTCTGAATTAATTTTTTGTGTGAATGCAGTACACTTCCGAATGTATCAAACAGCTGCTTGATTATAGTAAAATATTCCTCCAGTCCGGCTATGATTCCGTTTGTTTACTAAACTAGTGTTTTTTTTGTTTTTAGATTTTTGTTTTTAAATTTATAAACGAATGAATGAATGATACACGGATTCTACTGAAAAGGGAACTGAACAACTCATTTTTTGTACTTGTTAGGTGCTGTGCACTATTTTTTCTAGTTTTTTTTTTAACTTCTTTTGACTTTGTTTGGTCTATTTTTGATTGATAATTCTGGAGATATTTTGCCTAGTTGATGGTGTTTTTCTAGGTTAACTATTTTTTGTCCTTTGTGGTATTTCTCCCATTTTTATATGTTTAAACTTAATTAGTTTGGCACCACTTGTGCTTTTTAGTCGAACACCTGTGGGGTGGCTCTCTCTCTCTCTCCTCCTCCTCCTCCTCCTCCTCCTCCTCCTCCTCCTCCTCCTCCTCAGCGATTCCAGCATTCAGAGCACATACGTCGAGGCACGAATCCGCACCACTCTCCATCCATCCTTCGTTCCTTCCTTCCTTCGTTCCTTCCTTCCTTCCTTCCTTCCATCCATCCATCCATCCTTCCTTTTGTCTCCTTTTTTTCGAGATGTGTTGCTTCCATCAAATTAAAATAAACCATACTTTTCTCTAATAAAATATAATACAATATAAAATGTACAGTTCCTCAGTTTAAACAGTTTTTCTTTTATGAATTAAATATGGGTTTATGTGATTTGCAGATCATTGCACTCTGTTTTTATTTTTATTTTACACAGTGTCCTAGTTTTTTTCATTTTGGACAAACAGTTTAAGTCTGAAGTATTGCTAAGTTTCTAGTCTGATGTTTAGTGTTCTAATAGATTTTTGGACGGCTGTTCTGTCATGTTCTTGGTTTGCATATTCATGTGATTTTATGTTGTCATTTATGTTTTCTGTCCCACTGACACTGATTTTATTCCTAAACAAATTAGGAATAAAACTCATTTTTAGCAGTTTGAAAAGTAATTTCAGCCAATCAAACGAGTCTTTTGTCTTTTTCTAGATACCTGGGAATCTGTGTCAAAGAGGACAAACTGTATCCGATCTTAGAGGTGAGTCCAACACTTATATTTGACAAAAGTGAGTCATAGATGATGCACAGAATATTGACGAGAAAAGTATGTTACACAGATAAGAGCTGATAATGACACTTAAGTTGGGAGATAATTCGATGTTCATTACAAAATCACACCTTGTGTTTTCCAATGCGTTTTTTTTTCTTGTACGCTTCATGAAGGTTGAGCTTCAGCAAAGAATTCACCATCACTGCAGACTACGCTACTTTTATATTGGTTCTGTTTTCCTCTGTCGCTTTTATCATCTTTTATTGAGAGTCTCTTGAGTTTTTCTTTTCTCTACTGGCACCACAGCCTCACACTGAAAGACACAAACACAATAAATGCCACTGTTTTAGTCTGTTCCAACATCATCACAGTGAAAGGCAGATCTGAATTCTCTTTGTAACCACTGAATCCTCGAGAAAAGAGGAGAAAAGCAAAAATGAAGGTTTCTTCTTTGCAAGGAAATTCACTTGTGTTCTTTGTAACATTATCTGTTATTCTAAACTGTTTATTCCCTCTGCGGTTCAGCTACTAATGAACTGAATACTTTGTTAATGATGTAATTGTTGGTAATTATTATTTTTTTCTTACCTGATCCTTAGCTTAGCATTGTTTATTCATAGATTTTACATGATATTACATTATACATATTACATGCATTTTACATACATGCATATTACATTATAATACATTGTTATTACATTTTAGATTATAATAATAAATATAATAATAAAAGAGAAATTTGGACATATTTCCCCCCAGGATGTATCTAATGATGACCTCAGATAAATGCAAAAAAAAAAAAATTATACTCTTGCTCTGAGCCATCCTAAAATTAATTAATTTTTAATCAAATACTGGGGCCAAAAATAGGACCAAAATTGGGACAGGAAAAACTACAGGTGTCAGTGCATTTAATCTAGAATACACGGCTGTAAGTGGTCTTATATACCACTATAAATAAAGACACTGTGTTAAATTTGATGATCCTAGTTGTTTTTCTAATCCAGATATGTGGGTTTTTCATGAATCTCAGTCTCATTCCAGTTTTCGTATCTAACCCATTGTGTCCACTTGTGTCACATGCAGAACCTGCCCATTTAAACACATATATATTGCGAATGATTTTGCAACAGCGGTCATTTTTGTGAAACACTCTGCCTTGCATAATTAGTTCAATTCCCAACATGTACCTGTGAGAGAGTAGAAAGATATTCAAAACAATAGTAGAGCATAATTTTTGTGTCCTTTTGACCATGTTACATGCAGTTTTTTGTATTAAATATAATGTAAAATAATATGAAAATGTGTTTTATCTGAAAAATTGTTTGTCTTTCAGTATTTATTTTTATAATAGACTCAAAGTGCTTCCAAACTTGCTTCATAACATTAGTCTACATCTGGTTAGAATTTTTAGCCCCCATGTCCTGTTTTTAGGACCAGTTTCATAGAAGTACCCATCTGTATGCTGACCCTACTGGGATTAATGAAGTTATTAGTATTGTATTGAATTAGGTGTAAATATTCAAATCCATCCCTTTAGTGCAGGGTTGCTGTTATAACAGGACAAGTGTAAGGCCCAAAGGCATGTGTTAGACTTCAATGGAGAAAGAACTCTTGTCTTATGATACAGTTGCAATGGAGTCAGGATTAAAGGACTTTTTTTTTTTTTTTTTAGTGTTTCAGCTTTAAAAGATTAAAAAAATTACCTAAAATTATTGTTTTTTATATTTAAAATGAAGAGTCAAGACATTATCTCAAAAATGTCAATGTATGAGATGACAGAATAGGTAACTACATTTATTCAAAGCTGTAGATCACAGGTGTCAAACATGCGGCCCGGGGGCCAAAACTGGCCTGCCAAAGGTTCCAATCTGGCCCATGGGATGAATTTGCAAAGTTCAGGAGATATTCGCAGTCAAGGGTGTCAAACTGGAAAATAATAGCATGGAGGTGGAAGTGCTCTGTGACGCACGTGGTCACATAAATCCTCTGTTCCATCGCTGTAAATAAATTCAGTTCATATCTGTGAAATCCAATACATCTGGATCTTTGATAGATTTTTTTAGACACTCTAATGATAATTGTAGGTAATTGTTTTATATTTGAAAGCAGAAATATGACTTTTATCTGCTTTAATGACCTATTTGCACATATTCTTTTCAGATTTTTAGTTTATCTATAATAATAACTGTGTCCTGTCTATGTCAGTATGTCAATGGTGGATGTCTGGAGGAGCTTCTGGCCCGGAAGGACATCCCACTGTGCTGGAGAGAGAAGGTGGACCTGGCCTGTGACATCAGCAGAGGAATGATTTACCTTCACTACAAGAACATTTACCACAGAGACTTAAACTCCAAGGTGAGGCTTCACTCGGTCCTGACATTTCAACGCCTCCACAGGCATCATTAAAGCTGCAGCTCATCTCTCAGCAGCTTCTGTCACCGACGGCCACCGTGGAGGCTTCACAGGGGTAGATTTAAAGAAATAATACCACGAAACACATGCAGGGAGCTAGAAAATGGCTGAATCTGACCAAAACCTGACCAAGGCTTTAACAACTTGCACTGAAAAAAAAAATTTTTTGGTGTAGCAATATTTATTAGGTTAACTGTTACAATTTGTATTTTCCAATTGTAAGTATCAGTGAGAACTAGAACTATTCAAGTAAAACTAATTATGTCATTCGTGTAATAAATAAACTATGTGGGAAGAGTAAGTTGTATTATGTATTTTCACATAATATTTAATGGTTATAGTCAGTGCACATGAACCTAGAAATACTAAGTAAGTGTTAATAGGCAATTTAAACTGCAGAAAAATATGTAAAATGTTGTGTAAATGTTACTTATATATTGTCAATTAATAAAAGTTAGAAAAAGCATGTAACGAGACACACTGATCGAAATGGGGGCAGTTTGTGCCGAGTCATGTGACTCACATAGTTTACAGTGTCACTGAGTCATGTGACGGCGCGCTACCTTGCAAGTTGTAAATATTTGTTAAAAGCAAGTTGCTGTTATGAGAAAGTAAAATTCAGTAACCATATTAATAATCATCAGTAAATTACCTTAGATTTGGTAGTGAAATTAGTATATAAATGCAAGTCGCCCTTGTAGAATTTACTTACAATTCTAAGTGCAAATACTTTCCTAAGTTTTACTAAGTAAGTATAACCCCCAATTTTTTTCAGTGTACATTCTTCATGAGTGTTTACTTACATTTTTCTCCAATTTCAGTTTAGTTTAATTTAGAGCTGTCAAATGATTAAAATTTGTAATAACAGGGTTGTTCTGGATTAATTTCGGTTAATCATGATTAAATATCATTCATTTTTAATCTATATTAATTGCATTTCACACTGCAAAACTCCAAATCTTACCGAGTGTATTTTTCTCATTTCTAGTCAAAATATCTCATCACACTTAAAATACGACATAATCACCTAAAGAGTAACTTTCCAGTGAGATATAAGAACTTATTTTTAGCCAACTAGCGGCATTGTACCCGTGAGGCTAAAACGCCCTCCTGTGGTGCAACAGCGGCATTGTACCCGTGGTGCCATTGTGCACGGGGACACGTATGGGACGGATACCAGTGGCGATTTCTCATAGACTGCAAGGGAAGGCCGTCTTCCCCTAAAATTACGAACATTAAATGGTTAAATATGTACGGTTGTGTTGACATTTCATTGACTACAAATGTGTTAGAACACGTTCATCTCACAGATGAGTTCGTTCCGAATCAGCTTTATCACAAATCAACAGACTCGATGTTGTTCACTTCTCTTACATTCCTGTTGCGCTGTTTTCTCATTCGATCTCTGCTCAGTGCATTTGCCCGTAGACGCTCAGTGTCCATGCACTTCAATGGGACTGAGTGGAACAGTTTTTTTCATTGCCTCAAAACTGGACGGTAATTGGATAAATGCCACGATGTTGTCCCGCCCCCGGACACTCGGCGTCTCTGGGGGTGAATGGAGCTGTGGGCGGATCTTGAAAATCTTATTTCAAGAAATCTTATCAAGATAATTTTCACTTGTTCCATTAGCAGATTTTTTTACTTGAATTAAGCAAAAAAAATCTTGAATTAAGCAAAAAAAAAAAATCTGCCAATGGAACAAGTGAAAATTGTCTTGATAAGATTTTGATTTTTGCAGTACACTTTGCATGCGCAGACTCAAGAAAGAAGGGTATATATATGCACTTAACGTGTTTGTCACAAGCTGGGTGACTCATTAGCCAAAGTGCTAGCAGAATCCCCGACTAATGTGTGCTAATGTGTGCTAACACTAATGTGTTAATGTGGTATTTTAAGCTGGAAGTGCTTCAGTGAAAAGAAACTCCTTCCTGCAGAGTGTGGATAATACTATATGTCAGTCGACTGTTCCGTCTTGTGTTTTTTTTAATACTCATATTTCCATCCAGAGGACCACCGTGCTGTTTAGTGTCTTCCATCTGTATGGGTCTGTTCTGCTGCCTGTCACTACTGGACCAACTGACCATTTGCACATGTGTGACGCTAACTCTACCAGGACAAACTGACCTAAATGTGTTGGTAAAGACGTTCAGTGTCATTCTGAGCTGCAGATGGGTTAATGGAGTTAACATTTTTTTATCAAATTAATCATGATGATGGATTAATCCACGTTAACGTATTAATTTTGACAACCCTAGTTTAATTACCTTTTAAACCTGGTTTCCTACATATGTGTGTGTATGTGTGTCTGTGGATTCACACAAAAGCCGTACAGAGCTGACTGCTGCAGTTTTGCATATGTATGCGTTTTTGGTCAAGGAACAGACTAGCGAAAATGGCAAGTTGATAGGATGAGTATTTTGGGAGATATTAGCAATTTTGGAATGCAATAGCCTTATAATCACGTTGCTATGGCCAGAGCGCTATGGCTGTGACTGCTGGACAAATGTGGTACAGCATGCACAAATACACAACAGCATAAAAACTACCATATCTAGAACCAGTGGATCCCCATGGGTCAACGCGCTAGTGCACAGGTGTCAAACATGTGGCCCGGGGGCCAAATCCGGCCCACCAAAGGGTCCAATCCGGCCCGTGGGATGAATTTCTGAAATGCAAAAATTACACTGAAGATATTAATAATTGAGGATGTTAAAATCATTTTAGGTCATAATCACCTAAAGAGTAACTTGTAACTGAGACATAAGAACTTATTTTTAGACAGTAGATCTGGAAAATCTTATTTCAAGAAATCTTACCAAGATTATTTTCACTTGTTCCATTGGCAGATTTTTTTTTTTGCTTAATTCAAGCAAATTTCAAAAGTTATTACATTATTGGTTCAGGACTTTTATTACGTTGTTGGCCAGATATTACGTTATTGGCCTATTACATTTTTAAAAATGGCAAATTTATTATGTTATCGGCAGTTATCACATTATTGGCTTCTACACCTGTCCATTGACGTGCTACAGCAGTGGAAAATATAAGGTTCTAATTTGTCTCAGTATGAATTTGAAAAGTGCAAAAATTATACTAAATTATACTAAAGTTACTAAGAGGCAAAGGCGTCATAGTTTTAGTTCAAGTTTCACATTCAGCCCAACTGTGATCTACAGTAAAATAATAGTATAATAAACTATAGATAATGACTCCAAATTTAAATCAAAATGTCATTGTAAAAAGTCCTTATCGGATCGGTATCGGCAAAACTAATCCCAATAAAAATGGGACTGGATCGGAAGCAAAAAAAAATCCAGACTGGGACATCATTAGCATGAAGAATCACCTTTTAGAGCACATGTGTCAAACATGTGGCCCGGGGCCAAAGGGTCCAATCCGGCCAGTGGGATGAATTTGTGAAATGCAAAAATTACACTGAAGATATCAACAATCAAGAATGTTAAAATCATTTTAGGTCAGTTCAATCTAAAGTGGATCAGACCAGTAGAATGCTATCATAATAACCTATAATAATGAAAAAAGCTAATTTTTCTCTTTGTTTTGGTGTAAAAAAAAAAAAAAGTTAAATTACACAAAAATGTTTACATTTGCAGACTAGTATGTGGAATTTTACCAATATTCTGGCTGTTACTGAATGTTTTGTGTATTTGAAGATCCACTATGATCTGTAAGTTGTGATAAAAATAATAAACTAAGGCGTAATATTGTCAAAATTGCACTTATTTTTCAGGTTGTTCATATTTGCTCATGTTATGTTCAAATACAGTTCGTAGATGTAAACATTTTCATTACAGAATTTTATTAATTTTTCACTCAGAAACATTGAGAAAACTTTGGAGTTGGTATTATTTATAAGTTCTTATCCTATTATTATTTATATTATTTTACTGGTCCGGCCCACTTTAGATCATATTAGGTTGAATGTGGCCCTGAACTGAAATGAGTTTGACACCCCTGTGCTAGTGTGTATATAAATCTCAAATCAAATCAAATCAATTGGATTTTATTCATATAGCACCAAATCAAAACAAAACATAAAAGTCTAGTTTTATGGAGACTTTACTTCCATAAATCTGATGAAGTGAAGTTTATGGATAAAACCCAGTAAAAGTTTTCCCTCTTCCCGTTTTTTTTTTTTTTTTTAAATACCTCCTCTCTGTAATACTCAGTCATAATTTATTATCTTATTCCCTTTCTGTCTTACTGTAGTCACTGTTGTTGTGACTCTGTCTTTTCTCTGAGTGAAGCCCAGTTCACAGCTGGCAGGTTCTGTTACCAGGCCAGAGACCCTCCCATGTTTTCTTCCCACACAAACGTAATTTGTGGTTTGTTTGTTCTCCATTTAACTACCAAATGTCTTGGGTTGGTCCCATAGGAGAAGCAAATGACTGCCAGAGAATTTCAATAGTAAAATAAGGACAAGCCAAAGTGTAGACGTCTGCTCTACAGGGACAAGTCAACCTGACACCGTGTGTGAAGTGTTTTAAACCTCAACCTGTATACCAATATAACCAATATAATTCAGGACTTTCATTAGCTGACATTAACAGAAGCATTTTCATATGAACATCATCCAGTAGGAGTCCTTAAAGACCCTCGTCATGCGTGGGTTTTCATTTGTTGAAGGTGCTGTCTGTCTGTTCCTGGTTGCCAGGCGTCGCAGTAGAACTAGTCAGTAATGCAAAGGCAGAAGGCAGCCTGACAGTGGCTCTATTGTCATGGTAATAGGCTGTTTGTGGCTAAGTGTTGTTGCTACACACATAACTTGTTGACGCTCACATGCTCACGGTTTCTGCATGAGAACAGGGGCCTCCTTTGCACCAAACGCTCTTTTCATGCACGTCACTCTGCGGGACGCCACTCATTCAGTTCATTCACACGGCGACTAAAAGATGATTTACGTCACACTGGACTGATCCGTCCAGAACACGGTGTGAACAGTGGAAGTAGTGGAATGAATTCAACTCACGTGGACGTAGTGGGTCCACTCATTAAAAAGTGACACTTTCACAAACCCTCAGACTTTCTGCTGGTTCTGTTGGTTCTGTTGGGTCTTATAGTTCTGAGGAACCCAAGCTTTTAGGTGCTTTGTTCTGGATTTTTATTTTTTTGATCCCCATTTTTACCTCCGCCAGGAGGTATTATGATCATTTTGCTTTGTGTGTTTGTTTGTTTCTTCCATCCATCCATCCATCCATCCATCCTTCCTTCCTTCCTTCCTTTCTTTCTTCCATCCATCCATCCTTCCTTCCTTTCTTTCTTCCATCCATCCATCCTTCCTTCCTTTCTTTCTTCCATCCATCCATCCATCCATCCTTCCTTCCATTCATCCATCCATCCTTCCTTCCTTCCTTCCTTCCATCCATCCATCCTTCCTTCCTTCCTTCCATCCTTCCTTCCCTCCATCCATCCATCCATCCATCCATGTTTATGTTGTTTATGTTTATGCATTTGGCAGACGCTTTTTTCCAAAGCGACTTACAGGGGAAAACCAATCAAATCACTCAATCAATCAAATTTTATTTATATAGCGCCAGATCACAACAAAAAAGTTATCTGATGACACTTTATATATAGAGTTGGTCAAAGCCAGACTCTAAGCCAATTTACAGAAACCCAACAGAATCCTCCAGGAGCAAACACTTGTGACTGGTGATCCATCCATCCATCCTTTCCTTCCTTCCTTCCTTCCTTCCTACTAGCCAGCCAACACTTAAATGACCGTTTGTATAATAATTGAATGCATTTCAAGTCAGCTCACCCAGGCACTCCCAGTGTAACCTTTCATATGAGTCTGTCTGTGTTATGGCGTCTCTACATCATGGTGTTATATAAAAAAACAGTGTCTACTGGTGTTACCAAATTCTGATCAGGATCCTTAAATACGATTTTTTCAGCTCATCTCACAGAGTAATGCCAGCCTAAAAAAAGTTTGAAAAACTCTGCAAGACTTAGTGAAGAAAGTCAAACTAGGATTAAGTCATATTTTTGGTAAATCCCATAAGTAGTAGGACATGTGAAGCTTGTGACAACAAAATTTCAGGAAATCCAAATGGCAAATAAAATACCTCAATCCCCATGAACCAAAGCACTCATTGTGATTATGCCTCAGGGGCTCCACAAGTTATTTCAATCCGAGTTAAAGCTCCTGGAAAAGTTGAGGCCCCTTTTAATTAATACTTACGAGCTGCTTGTTTTTCTCCAGTATCTGCTGGATTTTCCCAGGAGAGCCTCGTAATGACAGGCTATTGGATGGAAAAGGCTTCTGGAGCAATGGGAGCCAGATGCTCAAACGCCACTTCTACATATACGTGATCATGGACACATTCTGACATTCACACACTCAGACAGAAACAGAAACTAAGTACATTCAAGGGCTGAACAAAGAATGGAATCACAACACGTCTGTGCTATTTTAGAATCACAGAAATCTGCATTTTAATCAACCAGATTTAGGAAGATGTATTGTGATCTGACAGCTGAAAAAAAAATACAATAAAGATAATTTCTGCTGTATGATAATATTTAGGATTTAACCCTTTCATGCATACTGGTCACTCCAGTGGACAGTTATTCTACAGCTGTTCTATTGTATATTCATGGATTGTTTTTTTTGTTTTGTTTTGGTTTTTTTTACACATATCTTTATTAAAGTTTTAAGACACTACATATCTTTTCTGACATGAATTGGTAACCTTGTGTAGATCTCCCCTGAGCATAAGCCCCCAGAATCACAAGCCCCCCCCAATAGTTTTCACACAGTATATCAGTAAATACATGTTTCTTTGCTTCAAAGATTAAACGCATGGTGTCCAGCTGATTATTATTATTATTTTATTTTATTTTATTTTTTGTTACTTTTCTTATTATTTGTTTTGGGTTGTTTTGTTTTTTTTACCTTTTATGTATTTTATATATTTATTTATTATCTATTTATTTTTTTTATAAGAAATTTTTCAATCACATTGTTTTTTTCATGTTTAAAGAGAAATGAAAACATTCAGGGAAAAAAATCTTGATGAAGGTTCTCATAATTTGTGCATGAAAGGGTTAATGACACTTAAGGATGGGAATCGAGAACCGGTTCTTTTTTGAGAACTGATTCCCAGTAGCTCAATTCCTTGGAATCGTTTGCCTGCCTGCTTAACGATTCTGCTTATCGATTCCACCTTCGTTGTGCATGTGCAATGACATCATGCTTATGCTGCATTGTTTTGGTCAGAACGTAAACAACATGGTGTTGAGGCAGAAACGATCTAAAAAGACGACACCAGGTCCACTGGAACACTGTCAAAGCTTCCATGTCTTCAAAAGGGTGGAATCCCTCCAATATGTTCAAACATTTGTCCACAGCATGTGATTCATTTACAGGAATGTCACGTATTTCATACGCTACTTAGCGGCGCTTGTGAATGTAGCGGCAGAGTGAACGCTGGGCCCAGTTCCGGTTCCGGTGCGGGCAACAAACGTTGTACCACCTCAAATACAAGTTTCAATAAGGTAGGATTCTACACAGTAGAGGAAAGGAAATGAGGTGCACAACAATGGGAGACAAGCCGAGTCAAACTGGTTCCATGTAGTGGACATGCGGCAATAGAGGAATTAGTAAAGTGTCTTTAGTTTCACTTTCACTTTTATTCTCCATTTCCCCCGTATTTGAAAAACTAGGTTAGCCTCAGTTTAAGTTAGTTTACTAATCATGTAGGAGCACAAGTTTCATACTCACAAAATGAAGATAAAAACCATGACAGATCTGATCATGAAACCAAGAGCTTTACTAAGAAGTAACGTTAGCCAAAACAATACGTAATTTAAGGTATGATTTGATCCAAAAATACAGCAGTGTTACTGGACATGAAACAGGATCCATAAATCTTCTAAAACTTCTCTTTTCTTTGTCTTTCGGTGCCTGTAAAATGATCAATCAATCACACAACAGCTCTTCTCCATTTTTTTTATTAAATATTGTTCTTCAGTTTAGACAGTATTGAAGCCAATGCTGCTACTCATCTCCCTCTTTCTGCCACTCAGTGGGCAGAACCGCAGTGACTTCTGCTAGCAGTGACGTCACGTACATACCCTCTATATGTCCACTTTGGTTTATAGAACCTGTTTATTTTCCTGATCCTTTTTATTTTCCTGCTGTTCATCCTTCACACACACCCTTCACAGGGTTCTCGCTAGTGTCATTGAACGTCGGGGCCCCCCAGGGATGTGGTCGGGGGCCCCGACACTGAGATTTGACCCGTGACGCTGTCTTTCAACCAGCGTAGCGGTGTTTTTTTGTGTGTATTCTGTCCATGTGTATAGTGGCTAGCTCAGCAGATAGATAACAGGTTTATCAAGAAAAGCCGGATGCCGAAAACTTCTCTCCAAAGCTTTTACTCAAGACTTCACTGTAAAACTGCAACATACGTACAAAACATGTCTCAGTTATGTTCTTTGTTACAGCACATTAAGATAGCATTATACATTGAAATTAATGAGAAAAGATCGCTAGCTTGATGCTAACATAAATGGGAAAGTCCATAGACATGCTAGCAATTAGCATCTTCAGATCGACTTAAGATTTACAACGTCTTTTAATCTAACAACAAAAGTTTACATCAGAGACAGGTTTTACTATTCATTACCACAACAACTGAACATAAAATACTCACAGGCAAACGTTCTTTCTGGCCATACAGACAGAACGAGAGAAACGTGCCTGTTACTTCCTTCCCATGTCTGAACTGGCTACGGTAACACTGAAAGGACAAAACATACCCCAGTGCAACTTATTCTGACCACCAGAGGGCCCCCTTTGCTTGCTTTTAACAACAGAACATCA
Organism: Sphaeramia orbicularis; assembly: GCF_902148855.1. NCBI lineage: Eukaryota > Metazoa > Chordata > Actinopteri > Kurtiformes > Apogonidae > Sphaeramia > Sphaeramia orbicularis. Next base: position 45,185,825 of record NC_043965.1, on the reverse strand, counting down.
CTGTGTGTGTGATGTCCAACGTAATGATAACGAAATTTGAATCTGAAAAAATATAATCCTTTGTCTTGGTGCAAAGCGCTGCAGACAGGAAAAGAGAACAATAGCATCCACACCCCTTTGTGTGCCTTGGTATTGTCTGACACCCGCCCGGCAACGTCACTTGCCTTATGCTCATTGGCTGACAATGAGATTTCAATCAGTTTATCGTATTTAAATGGACCGATCACCCGTGGAAAATTCTATCTAAAATTTAGCCTGTGCGTGTGTGTAGTGTGAGTGCCGCTCCGATTATCCCTAATTTCGTGCAAGTGAATATTTTTCTACGACCATGTCTGCGTCGAAGCGTGGGAGCAACGCCAAACGCGAGGGTAATATCACATCGTTTTTTGGCTTCGTTCCTCAAAATTTGCCCCTCAAAATGCTCGAAATAGTGTTTCAGAGAGTTATGAATTTAAAAATTTTCCAGGAGAGGATGCCCCCAGACCCCCCTACAAAACTCACGCCATGTACGACGTGCCCCTACACTGTGAAAAAATCCTAATGAGAAACCTGCACATATATCAGCTCAGATCTGAATACAGACTGTAGAATGTATATGTGGACATAGAACTGTACTAAGCCATCAAACTTTTACACGGTACCGTACATCTAAATGTCTGACAAACACATTTTTTTTTGCACAGCTATACATGGAGCAGCACCACATATAGACACTCCACCTGTATGTACTCCTGTTCATGTTCATGCTGTTCTGCCCACTGTCGTTACACAACTCCGACCTCCTGCTGTTTGCCTCTTCACACCTCCATCTCAGCTCCAAACACGCTGAACCACCGTTTACCTTTTCTACACAAACTATAAACTATTAACCTTCTATATGTGAGCAGATCAGTGAGTGTGTCCTTCCTCTGTACCACCCAGGAAGCCAAAGTGAGGCTCTGTTGTCAGATCTGAGCGTGGGGTCAGGATGAATTATTTAGTATGCTGACGACAGAGCTATTGAACCTATTGATAAACGGGTGAACTGAAGAGGAACGGTTTGTCTGGATGCCGGATGTTCATTTAGTTCCAAGGAGTGCAGACATATTCAATAGAAGGATAGTGAAAGACTCAAAGATGTTAAATGTCAGGAGAAGTGTCTGGAAACCACACTAGAAGGCTGCTGGTGTTTTCCTATCAGCCTTACACTGCCCTCTGCTGGCAGGATGTGATGGTACATCTGTGTATATACAGTCATGGAAAAAAGTATTAGATCACCCTTGTTTTCTTCAGTTTCTTGTTCATTTTAATGCCTGGTACAACTAAAGGTACATCTGTTTGGACAAATATAATGATAATAATAAAAAAAAAAATAGCTCATAGTAGTTAAATTTCAGAGCTGATATCTATCAATGTTCCATGTTTTCTTGATAATAACCAAAATCACTTCAGTTCTTACATTAACCCACAGGTGTCAAACATGTGGCCTGGGGGCCAAATCTGGCCCGCCAACAGGTTCAATCTGTGTTCAACCCTGGGAGGAATTTGTGAAATACAAAAATTATGCTGAAGATATTAACAATCAAGGAAGTTAAAATCATTTTAGGTCATTTCAGTCTAAAGTGGATCAGAACAGTAAAATACTATCATAATAAGCTATAAATAATGAAAACTGCACATTTGTTTCTTTGTTTTAGTGTAAAAAGAAGTAAAATTACTCAAAAATGTTCACATTTACAGACTAGCCTTTTACAAAAAATGTGAATATCTGAAATGTCTTAAGAGAAGTATGTGGAATTTTAATAATATTCTGTCTGTTATTTAATGTTTTATGTATTTGTAGAGCCACTGTGATCTGTAAGTTATGATTCACATGTATAAATGATAAACTAAGGTGTAATATTGTTACTATTGCAGTTATTTTACTGACGAATTTTCTGGTTCATATTGTTCATGTTATGTTCAAGTACAATTCGTAGATGTAAACATTTTCATTATGGAATTTACTTTTTTCAGTCAAACGTTCTTATCCTATTATTTATATTATTTTACTGGTCCGGCCCACTTTATGTCATTTTAGGCTGTATGTGGCCCCTGAACTAAAATGAGTTTGACACCCCTGCATTAAGCCTTTCATACATAGTGGTCACTACAGTGGACACCTATTCTCCAGCTGTTCACTTGTATATTCATGGGTTTAGTTGTTTTAGTTCCATGTCCTCCTGAGACCCAGCAATGCATTTTTGTCCTCTGTAGAGGACAAAAGTTTGACAGTTTCACAAAAAACACTGCTGTTCATTGCGAAGGACATTCCATTAAAAAATAAATAAATGAAAATAATTTGAAAAATGTATTTGAAAAAACTGTTGCATTATGCAGTTTCCAATCAAGATGACTGTTTAATGTAAAAAAAAAAAAAAAAAAAAAAAAAAAAAAAAAGCTAAAAATGTTCACTTTCCTGGGTCTCAGGAGGATATCAACAAACACAGTGGATGCTCATGCATCATCTACACTGGAATTCAGACCACGACTGTAACTTTGCTGTTCTTGATAAACCTGATCTGCACTAACATGTTTGAGTGTAAACCAACTGCTAATTTTCTCAAACCAAAAGTTTGTGTGTGTGTGTGTGTGTGTGTGTGTGTGTGTGTGTGTGTGTGTGTGTGTGTGTGTGTGTGTAAGTGTGTGTATTAACTCCATAACTAGTATTAGAATATGATAAAATGTGTGAAAACATGAGATTAGCTGCATTAAAAAGTCTATCACAGTCTATCACTTTATGATGATGGGTTTTAAATATATGTTTCTTTGCTTCAAAAATCAAATGCATGCTGTCCAGCTGAGTGGACATTTTTGTAACTCTGTGAAAAATAGATTCATAAAAAAATTCAATCGTATTGTTTTTTTCATGTCTAAATAGGAATAAAAACACTCCGGAAAAAAATCTTGATTAAGGTTCTCATAATTCATGCATGAAAGAGTTAACCCTTAAATTATCTTATCTATTCTTAACTTACCTGAAATGATCTTATCTTACCTTATCTTAAATTATCTTGACTTATCTTATCTTAACTTATCTTATCTTGCCTTACCTTAAATTATTTTATCTTATCTTACCACAATTTATCTTATCTTATCTTATCTTATCTTACCTTAAATTATCTTATCTTATCTTACCACAATTTATCTTATCTTATCTTATCTTATCTTATCTTATCTTATCTTATCTTACCTTAAATTATCTTATCTTATCTTACCACAATTTATCTTATCTTATCTTATCTTATCTTATCTTATCTTATCTTATCTTATCTTACCTTACCTTACCTTACCTTACCTTACCTTATGTATCATCTGTGTGTCTGTAGAACTGTCTGATCAGGGTGACGTCTCGTGGTCGGGAGGCTCTGGTGACCGACTTCGGTTTGGCCAGGGAGGTGGTGGAGCTGCCGGTGAAGGACCCCGACAGGAAGCTGTCACTGGTGGGGTCGGCCTTCTGGATGGCGCCTGAGATGCTCCGAGGAGAGCCGTACGACCGCAAGGTACAACCATCAGCACAGAGTTACCATTATACTTAAATATTTGAACTTTTTTTTTCTTATTTCAGAGTCATCACTAACAGCACAGTATATATTTCAATAAAATTCTTTTCTATTCCTTTTCCAGTTGTTTAGTTAATCACCAAAAGTTTTCGCAGTGACACAAATGGACTCTGCATAAATGTGATTTATTTGCTAACAAAGGTCTTTAAAACATATGAAATGCATATAATTGTAACTCACAAATACATGGAAAAAAGACTGAAGCTTGCAAAATCTAAATGTTGGCCACCACTGTATATAGTAATTACTCATATGATATACATAATGTACCAAGATATAGTATAAAATAAAAAAATAAATTCATTTTTCAGTCCAAAAACAGCAGAATAATATAAATATAAATACTAGTACAACAATATATGTCTGTAGTATAAGAGTGGGCTTAACCCACATTTGGAGGAAGGACACGAAGCATAAGGTGAAATAAAAACAGCACAAATGTTCTAGTGACAGTGCACAATCCAAATTTTTTAAAGTGACAACACACAAACAAAACAAAAATGTATCAACTTAAGTCTTTTCATGGTGCAAACAGAATAACTTTGAACACCATTGTGTCTTCTTTAGTGTAAAGGACCGAACCAACATGCAAATGATTCAGGATCAGCCTAAATGTGTAAAAGAAAGTCTTATTGGACGACAGGTTCATGTTCAGGTTCACAGGTTTGTCAGTGTTCAACTAGCACCCCCTACTGACCACATTTAAGAAGACACACCAGCCATGAAGTTACACAAAAGCAAATCAAATCTTATTTTATTTTATCTTATAAATACATAAATAAGTAAACTAAAAGTACAGAACCTGAAAAAAATAAATAAATTTGTGAACACATATTTAAAAACAACAATACAACAAATGCATGAATTAAAAATAATAATAAAATAGCATCAAAAATAACCTCTTTGCAGAATATGCTCAGTCGAGGTCATGAACAGAATCTGCAGATTTCCATATTTCCTCCAACATAAACCAGGTTGGGCTGACTCCATCTGAACTCCCTCTTAGTTGATTCATGGCTGGATTTGTTTCATCTTAAGTAACTTGAGTATCCTGGTCAATACTTGAATATATTCACATATATTGGTTTCTTTGAGATAAAACTGTATGTTTTAAGGTACAAATTGTCTTATGAATTAACATGTTCAAGTTTATAGTAACTAGTCTGGGCTTTTACTAGTACCTATAAGTTCACATGTAGTATAGTCAGCGTTGCCAGATGTATGATAATTATCGTATTTGTACAATAATTTCACCCTCTGTACGATGTACGATCAATAATTCCAAAAATCCTATAATGTACAATAATTTGACCCCTTCAATATATGGCTATTTGCAAATACAAACAGGATACATTCTACACTGCACCTGATGTTGCGCATTGTCTCACATTCCTCTTTACAGCCAATCGACGCACAACGTAGCACAGCAACACAAAATATAAACATCTGAAGTGACACATGATTGATTCTAAAAGTTTATTAATGCTTCAGCAGCTCAGGTGAAATGTTATTTGAAGGAACATGTGATTGTGATTTTTGATTCTAAAAGTTGAAGGTTTCGGCAGTTCAAGTGAAATGTTGTTCGAAGGGAGACCTGATTTTCATTTTTGATTTATGTAGAAGCCTATAATGTAATAACAACTGGAAACATAATAACGGCCGATAATGTAATAAAATTGCTATTTTCAACCTGTTAAACCCTGACCATATTTTTAGGGGAAAAACGCCTAAAAAGACATACCCAAAGTAAATGAAGAATTACTTCACAATAATAAGGTACATATGGATGTTCTTGGTGTCTACGGACATTTAGAGACCTCACAGAATCTATTCCCATTGTCTAGAATATTGTATCTATTACTATGTTTGAATAAACTGTAACAAACTAAAAGAGAAATTAGAATTTTTTATCCTCGCCTGTTTTTTTTCGGCTAGATTGACGATGATATGCATAAATGAATTGTTCTTGTCGGAGATTTTTAATAGCGTATATTTCACCCCACAAAGATTAAAAATCATGTTTGAACATTAAAGTTTGCACTAAAACACACTTTTGATGTACTTTTATTAACATTAGGGTCTAAACTTTGAGCAAAAGTTGAAAAAAACATCCATTGTCCTGATTTATTATATTTTTATAGTAGATGAATATTGATATAATTTTTTCAGCCCATGGGCGGGCTGATAGGGCTGAAGGGGTTAAAATGTAATAGGCCAATAATGTAATATCTGGGGAGAGAGCAAGAAAGAAGAAGGTGGTGAAGACCCTCACAAGAAAGTATCAACAATACAAACAGTAACAACCATGGTGATAATTATAATGGTAAGAATAACTACAACCAGAACTGAGTAAACTGGGCAGAAGAGAGAGAAAAAATACAAAACAAACAAACAAAACTGCAATAAAATAAAATAAAATACATAAGACCTATTAAATGATGATTATAAGAAAAGAAAGCATGAACAGAGTATCATACACCACATCTGCCCAAAATAATACTTAATTATATTTGGGCAAATAAAATTCTCACTTTGTGCAGTAATCTACACCTGGCTTTTTTGTCTCCGTCCATAATAATATACATTATATATTTAATTTAATTTAATTTATTTGCACAAAATAAAAACAGCAATAGAAAATAACAACAACATTCAAACAAGTAACAAAATTGTGCAGGAGAGGTTAGAAACCAAAAAGAAGGCTTATATGAATACCTCCCCCGAAATGAACAATACACAAAAAACAAAAAAAACAAAAACAAAACAAAAAAAAGAATAAAAAATACAATATAACTGAAATAATAAACTAAAGTAAAAACAATAAAAATGTAATCCACATTACAAATCATCAAATACAAATCAAGTGCCTTACATTTTTTCATGAATTAAAGTCCTTTTCAGATGCTTTTTAAAGAATTCTAAAGTAGAATATAGACTAAATGTCCTCTAAAATTAACGTTTATTTGCAACATAGTATAGCAAACTATTACATACATATTACTATGCATTACAACAAATTCATTTTAGCAAAAAAAAAAAAAAAAGTCTCTGTTTTGAATGTCTGGGGTCGCCAGAAATTTGATGATTTGATGTTAAAATGGGGTCAGGAGACAAAAAAAAGTTGGGAACCACTGGTTTAAAGGTGAAACTGCATTATGAGCTCTACTATACTATACATGGTATGGGGTCATGTTTTACTGAAGCAGATGGTCCTGAGCAATGTCAGATTGGTACGATAATTTGTCATTTCCCATCTGGCAATACTGAGTATAGTTCACAGTACAGTAGAGTTTCAGTACAAAATCAAACTTTATCTATAATCAGATTTTATGCTCTTATAGAAGTTCCGATGTATACAATAGTAACAACTTTAACATACACTAGTGTTGTTGGTGAATATACTGGCCTAATTTGAACTCATAAATTGAGGTCAGATAACTTTTTATTTCCACATACTCTACACATACATTTCAACTATAAACTGCATAATACAGATTTATTTAGTCCTGACATACAATAATACATATAATTAGACTCTTTGGTTCAGCTGTTGTCTCAAACATTTGACAGAAATATGATTAAACTACATACAATGCAAAAGTAATATTGATCATCACTCATGTTAACAATAACAAATAAATTAGTCAAACTTTTGTGTCAGTGTTTTGCTTTTTAGTATAAACCATGTCAGATAAATGTGGGTTCAGGTGAATAATCCACATTAATAATTTGATTGCTTTTACACCTACAGTATCATGTTGTGTGTTGTTTATTACAGGTGGACGTTTTCTCTTTTGGGATCGTACTTTGTGAAATCCTGGCCCGGATCCCTGCAGACCCTGAGATTTTACCCAGAAGTCAGGTACAGCAGAAGACGCCTCACAACACATTAATGAGCTTAAAATATTTAGTGCATACATGAAACTAATATTATTGTCAGTTAATAATTGGATGTATTAAATATTTAAAACAGGCCAAAGTCAGTGAAGTATTACACTGGGTTACAAACAAATGTTTTTTGCAAGTTGTCTAGGTTTTATCAACTGAATTAGGACCATTTTGCACCGCTAAATCCAAAAATGACATCTGTTTTTCTCAATCAGGTCAGGTTTTTTTGCTAGTTTGATTTTGAAAAATTTGATCTTCTCACAAAATTGATTACATTTTTGTGACATTATCAGTTGATTTTTTTATATAGTTCTCACCCAAAATAGGTTTTAAGAGAAAAAAAAAAAAATTTCTAACAGGATTCCTGTTAGGTACAATGGTGTATTCACTGCAGATGTAGCAGAATACGTCAGGCTTATTTTTGCAAGATCTTCTAGTCGAAGCCATTTCATTCACCTGTAATATTAAGAAAAACATTAATCATAAATTGGCAAAAGTAAAATCTTCAGAACTCGTTTATTGCAAGAAATATGAAAGAATTTTGTATCATATGATGTGAAAATGCCCATAAATGTAAGCAAAAATGTTAAAAAGCCAATATGTAGCATAGTTCAGAAAGTTGACCTGATTGAGCAAAATTAATGTGATTTTTGGATTCAGCACACCACAATTATCCTAAATCAGCTCAAAAAACTTAAACAATAAATTTGTTGTTGACTAGTGTTATTGATCTGTCCATTCATACTGTGACATATTCATTGATCCCTTGAAAACAAATTGCTTTCAGACATGTTTCATAACTGTCTTCTGCAAATAGAACCAGAGACTTTGTCATTGGATAGCATATGGTCACAATATTACAATGGGGGGGGGTCCTGATCAAATCTGGTACAGATGTATTTATTCCAGCACTAATCAACAGATACAAATATAGGACAATTTATCCCAAGGGAAAGGGATTTTTCTTCAGCTCAAGAGAAGAAAGACACATTAATAAATTAAAGTTAAACAATATATGATCACTCTAATTTTATTTATTTATTTATTTATTTATTTTTTTAAATAATAACTTTCCTTAAAAATAAATTAGGAAAAAGCTGGAGCACAGTGATGGTTTCAATGTTTTTTTTTTTTAACCCTTTATAGGGCACTCTTAGGGTGTGTTATTGAAGGACCTAATAAGACTTTATTACTTCTGTGAAATTTTCTAATGTATTTATTGTCATGTAGAAAATCAAGGTCAGTGAAGTTACCATATTTGGTTCATTGCCTGTAAGTGGCACAAAAAATCCAAGAAGTATGAATAAAAAATACAAGAAAAACACATAAAATGAAAGGAACATGTGTTTTAGAACATTAGACCAACATCAGTGCTGATCCAGACCCCTGTCCACATCCACATGACCCCTTTGAACATCATTCCTTACATTAGTACCATTACTTCATGGTACCGAACAAACCTGGAGACCACATGTGACCTGAGATTGTTGACTCACTGTCCTCACTGGAACTGTTGCTGTCACTGCCTCGTTGGAAATTACCAAAAATAGTCAGTTGCCTGATAAAGGGTTAATGGTAAAAACACAAGCTACCCTCACTATTTAGCACAAACTATCAATTCTTGCTCTTGTCCTGAAAATATAACGTAACGTAACAACTTAACTTAACGTAACTTAACTTAATGTAACTTAACGTGACGTAGCTTAACGTAACTTAACTTCATGTAACTTAGCTTAACGTAACTTAACGTAAAATAACATCACGTAACAATTTAACTTAACTTAACTTGACTTAATGTAACTTAACGTGACTTAGCTTAACATAACTTAATGTAACGTAACTTAATTTAATGTAGCTTAGCTTAACATAACTTAATGTAACTTCACGTAACGTAACTTAACATAACTTAACTTAATGTAACTTAGCTTAACATAACTTAACGTAACTTTACTTCACATAACATAACCTAACTTAACGTAACTTAGGTTAACGTAACTTAACTTCATGTAACTTAACTTCATGTAACTTAACTTCACAAAACATAACTTATCTTAACTTAGCTTAACGTAACTTAACATAATGTAACATAACGTAACTTAACCTATCTTAACTTAATATAACGTAACATAACGTAACTTAACGTAATGTAACTTAACGTAATTGTAACTTAACTTAACTTAATGTAACGGAATTTAACGTAACATAATGTAACTTAACTTGATGTAAATTAATTTATCGTAACATAACGTAACTTAAATTAATGTAAGTTAACTTAACTCTGCTTCACTGTGTTTTCAAGCCTTAAAACTCAATCTGACTTCATTTCAGAAGAAGTCATGTTTAATATTTGTGTAGTTTTAAAGCTGATTTGGTTTACGTGGAGTTTCATAATGTTTTGTCGTCCAGTTTGGAATAAACTGGTGTCACACCATACCTCACATGTTCTGAACTCATAGTGATCAGTGTTTATCGTCCAAACAGCTTGTGAGAAGCAGCATATGTTGTGTAAATGTGGCGTTATCAACTGTGAACATGACAGTGTTCATTGTTCCATCCACTTTTCCGGCACATGGACATGTTGAACATGACTCATCTTTTGTCGCTGTCTGCTCCAGTGTTACTGTGTACATGTTGTGTAGAGATGTTCATACAGTGTGTGTCGTGGTTGTGTTTCAGGACTATGGGCTGGATGTGAGTGCGTTCAGAGAGCTGGTCAGCGACTGTCCTCAGTGTCTGCTGGAGCTGGCGTCCAGCTGCTGTATGGTAGGTGAAAAAAACACAGCACATACAAACAGAACAGGAAGACACAGGAAGCTAACAGAGGCTGATGTTTCAGTTAGTGATGGTTAAATGTTTAACAAAAGTTTTTACTGAATTAATGTTTTATCACTTTAACCCTTAGATGTATAAGTGGGTCAAAAATGACCTGGTAAGGCGGTTTTCTTACAACATCTTTGTCATGAAAGGTTGTTATTATTTCATGTTACAGGTATTCCTCAAAAAACATGTTATTGACATTCCATGCGTTTCCATGACAACTTTTATTCCTGGTTTAAATTGATTAAAGGTTAGATCCTATTTCAGATGCCCATGTAAACACCTTATTCCAGTTGAAAAAGAAAAGTTGGGATTAAATTTAAACCCGATCAAAGTCACTGGTTTAATCCACTTTTGAATCCTGTCTAAATTCTTCCTCAGACATGTAAAACCCTTTATTCCGTTTGGACTTTATTCCTTCCATTCTGCACATGCTCGTTGTCTTGTCCTATCGTGATGACGCACACATTCTGCGCTGGCGGAAGAATATGCAATGCAGTCTAGTCAACCCAAACCGTTCCAGTGGGCTATTCTGATGGGATCTACCAGCCTGGAAAACCCTGAAGGAATAGTCCACCACTTGTTTCTGATTCATTCATTTGTCATGCACTAATGAGTTCGATAAGTGGGCAAATCAGTTTGCACTGCAGTGCACCGATTGCCTTGTTCTTGCAGCCCTTCCGTTAGCTTAGCTTAGCCTAGCTTAGCATAATCGCTTCATTCCTATGGTAAGACGTAGCCAGACTTTTATAGGTGATTTGTAGTATTTTATGAGTGATTTTGTGAAATTCAGTTCTCCCTAATCATTACTTTAGTCCAGTGGGGTCAATACGATCACAAATTGAGGCTCAAATCATGGCCATGTGACTTACTGCACTAATAAAAGCTTGGGAAATAAAAACTAATGCAAAGCTAAAACGGTAAAGCAAAGCTAATTTAGCGCATGCATCCCTTCCAACAAAAAGATTTTCCAACTTCCGTCAACACAACAGTCCCAAGATTGTACAAGTGCAGTAAGTCGCGGATCTAAAGAAATAATTTGGGAGAATCGGATTTCACAAAATCACTTACAAAAGACAACAAATCACCTTTTAAAAAACTGGCTACATGTGACCATGGGAATGCAGTGACTATGCTAATCTAAGATAACAGAAAGGCTGCGAGAACCGAACAAACGTTTCTCATGTAAACCTTTATTCGGATTTAACATTTCCATGTAAACAGAAGAGAAAGTACTTTAGTTCTGGATTAATTTCTTCTGGAAAAATAAATCGGATTCAAAAAACATCATGTAACCGTACCCAGTGTCGTCTAAAATTAATGTTTATTTGCAATGTAGTATAGCAAACTATTACATTATCAAAAACAAATTAATTTTAGCAAAAAAAAGTCTCAAGTTTGAATGTCTGGGGTCACGAGAAATTTGTGATGTTAAAATGGGGTAATGAGCCAAAAAATGTTGGGAACCACTGGTCTAGCAGCAGAATTTTGTACCATCTGAAGTCTGTTGAGAGTCGTCTTATTGAAACAAGTGAACAGAGAATTGCAGAAGTCAATACGAGATGAGATGAAGGCCTGAATGATCATTTCAAGATCCGATTTTGACAACATCCTCCTTACTTTAGAGATATTTCTCCAGTGATAAAAACAGTTTTTGACACAGACTTTGTTGTCGTCTGTTCTAAGGTGGAGTCTTTCAGACGTCCGGCATTCACTGAGCTGTTGGATGAGTTAGGGGAGGTGGCTGAGAGTCTGGAGCTGCCGCCACCACCAAAATCCGACCTGACCACGAGCTGAGAGGTTGCCACGGACTCCTGTGTGGGCGGGTCTGTCAGCGGTCTGGACAGGAAGTTGGACTGAAGTCAACCCGAACATCGTATCCCTGCGGGGCTTCTGTTTCCTCCACTGCACAACACATGATACTGGCTGAAGTTTCCCGAAGCGGTGCAGGTGAACTGGACGTGCAGTGGAAACGCTCCTGATTCCTCACGGACACTTTGATTGACACATTTATGTACAGATAAGTAGTAGATTTAAGAGTGAATATACAGTAAGTTTAGCTTTTTACCTGACCTAAACGTCTTGGTTCTCTCTCAGTTCCTTCTGTTTTTAGTCTGTGGTTTGTTTTGTAACTGACGACACAGATGATTGAGTCTGTCGACGTATTTCTGGACTTTTCCGTCCTTCCTTCCTGTCCGTTTTAATTCAAGATGGCCGTTGCTGCCACTGCCGCCGCAGGCCTGGACCCTCATTCAGCGCCTCTCGAGCACAAAATGACTTTGTTTAGACTGAGCAGGAGCGGTTCTGCTTTCTGCTCGGACTCGGAATCAAGCTCACCTGACATACAAATCACACAGTAAAGGAGGTAAAACGGCTTCAGAAAACAGCGGTGGATTCTCACAGAAATAACAAACCAGGAGAGACTCTTAAAATGTCTAAATGTAGACGTTTGTCCAAGTTGTTACTGATGATGGAGATGAAAACTTCAAATGTGCCCAAATTTTCTCTGTGTTCAGGTTCACTATTCACATCTACAGAGCTATTTATTGTTTCTGTAAAGTCTATTTTTTCTTTTATGATATTTTAATCTAAAAACCATCTGATATTCAGGGTCAGAAAAAAAAAAATCAGTGTGTGGAGCTTTGACAGCATAGCCTAACGTCCATGTCTGTTGCTTTATAGTTGTCATATTTCGTTGTTTTCTTTCAGACTTTATGGAATTACTTTGAGTTGAACATAATGTATGTAAATATTTGAGCTTTATCCTTTTGATTGTGGTATTTTTATTGCAGCCTTTTTGGGATTGAAAGGGTCTGTATTCATTCAGTTTCACCCGTATTTACTCCTCTCTGGTTTTTTTGTGTTTTCATAGTGAGTTTTCAGGCAGCTAAGATAGAAAAGAAACTCCCACAAAAGTCAAATCTAGCGTTTTATAGATTCATCTGAGGTAGAATTACAGATACACAGACATAAACGAGTGGAAAGAAAATGTTTCGAATGGTGAAAACAAATGCAGGTGAAACATAGAACTCCCCCTCGATCCTTTTAGGATGACAGAAAAGAAAACAGATGGAGGTAACAGGCTTTAAATCTCACAAGGGAGGAGAAAGAAAGAAAAGAAAGAAAATAATAAAAATGAGATGGTTATTTCCCCTCAGAGTCCTTCTCAGAACAGATCATGTGTTCTGACTGTATGTGCATGAATCTGCATTCAGGGTGTCATTCCATTCCATTATGGAAAACAAATGGTTTTCATTTCAGTTTTCTCTACTTTAATAAAAATTGGAAAATAAAGACTCAGACTCACATTCAGTCCCATTTTCAAGTATCTGTGTGTGATTCATTCAGGCTGTAAATGGTTTCACAATATGAACACAAATTACTGCAAAACAGCCACAGTAAAATTCAAATCATTTCCATTTTCTGCTCAGTTTTTTGTTAATTGCTTGTGTTACGACCCATAGGTGGGTCGTAGTGTCACTCTGTGGGTGTGTCCTTTGTTGTGTGTGTGAGTGGACAATATGTTGCAGGTGCCGAGCCAAATGCACCCCCGTGATTGGATTGTTACGTCCAGTCTTAGGGGTGAACCAAGATGCACATAATGTCCTCTCTTTGTGTCCTCCCAACTCCCAAGCACAAACACCAGACCAAAAAAAATATATTCCGAAGTATTTATACTTAAACAACTCAAGGGGGGTTAGGGGAGGGCTCAGCTAAAACAACAAACAAAAAGTCTTCTTCAAAGTTAAACCTAAATTTCCGATCCAAAATGAATGCAAGAAATAAAACACATTAAAGCTATACCGTATGATGTGGCATTTTTACACTTTTCTATTGTCATCTTCAAATGCTCCTAATAAGCGTGTGTCAAACTAAAATGTAAAAGAAATCCACCAGGTATTGAAACTCAAAAATCTTTAATTCTCATATATTGCTCATATTTCTGATAAAATTCTGACCAATCATTTTATTCGGTCCGAATGAAATAATTGTTCAAAACTGGCTGAGCCTCCTTTCAATCATCCATTACGGCCGTCCAGCATCTGATCCATTATCGCCGTCTCTGCATCCGACATGTGTACCTCTGAATCTGACACTTCACTTGCACTGTTTCTCCTGTCACTGACCACAGTCTACTGTCTAGGATGTGAATGGATAGAACTCAAATGCACATGTGGAAGGAAAAAAACGGATTTATTAACAGAAACAACAACTAAGGAGAACAAACAGGAGTCCGATGAATGAAGGATGGAGATAAAAGTCCAGAAGTCAGGTGTACTGGACTAAACAGACAGGTCTGCACAAAGCTCAGCTTTTATGACCACAGTACTCATACACGTACATGTACTTGGTGTCACACAGTGGATGATGTAGGATGATAAATGTATGGATTATGAAACCTCAAATGTCAACGGAAAATTTGCGGAGGCCACACATTCAGAGTGCGCGGGCCCATTGCCTGAGCACCTCATCTCCCAGGTGATGAGATGCAGTGAAGACACTGACTCAGCTAGGGATGGGCATCGATAAGAATTTAATGATTCCATTATCGATTTTGCTTATTGATCCGATTCCTTATCGATTCTCATTGGGTGAGGGAATAAAAGAGTACAAACGGGTGTGTTTGCATTAACTGTCTTTTATATTTCCATCTCTGCACAGAAAATACAACATATACAGTATGTACAAATAACAGATGACGCCGGACCCTGTTTGGGGGTGGGGGGTGCACGGTGAAAGTGAAATTAAAGACGCTTTAGTAATTCGTCCATTGCCGCATTTCTACTACGTGGAACCGGTTTGACTCAGCCCGTCTCCCATTGTTGTGCCCCTCATTTTCTTCCCCTACCTTTGGAAAATTGTATTTGAGGGGGTATGACGTTTGTTGCCTGCACCGGAACCGGAACTGGGCCTGGATGACGGCCTGGTGTTCACTCTGCCGCTAGATTAACAAGTGCCACTAAACAGCGTATCAAATACGTGACATTTCTGTAAACGAATCACATGGTGCAGACAAATGTTTGAACATATTGGAGAGATTCCACCCATTTGAAGAAATGTTAGTGTGATAGGTTGTAGTAACATTATATGCCTTATATAGGATTGCAGCGATTCAGTTTATTACAAGATTAAGATGTAAAAACAGTGAAATAGCTAAAATGTTTGCAATAAATATTAATTAATATTAATTCACATAAGTCTTAAAACAATAGGAATATAGTTAAAATGTTCATGTTACAATAATATCTTTGCCATTTCAGATAAGGTAATCTGATCCACTAGCATGCCTGAAACTATCTGGGGTTGATTAGTTGTGTCATTATTCACCTCTAGAGGGCTTGTGCCGTTTCTCCTCATTGCATTAAAGTGCACACTGAGGAAAACAACGGTAAATCACTCGTTTGATTCTATCTCCCCTGTTTTCAGGTAATTGCGGTCAACTGTGATTGTATTGTGAAATGTACTTTGTTGAAGCATAAAACCGTTTGTTTGTTATAGTTTTTGGAATGCTAAGATAAGTTTTATTGTTGTTAACTGTAACTGAACGTTACCATACAATGTGTCATGAGTGCACTCCGCCATCTTATGTCCATACACGTTTGTGGCGCTAATATACAAGGCTAAAGCTACACAAGTTTTTATGTTGTATTACGTAACCATAATTTTATTTGTTATATGTCACTATTGTGATTGCATTAAAGTGCACACCGAGGAAAACAACGGTAAATCACTCATGTGATTCTATCTCCCCTGTTTTCAGGGGTACAACATTTGAAGGCACCGCTGGGATTCGCTGCTTAGATGTCCGGTGTCCATAGTCTGTGCATCGTAGTCCAAGCCAGCTAAATCCCCCCAATACTACTCAGGTAGACTACAGTGAGGACAACATTGCTGTTCAAGGAGTACTGGCGGCTGTGGCAGAGCATATGTTTCCTGAGGCCAGACCGAGATCGTCAGGGACTGCAAAGACCATCCAGCCCAGTGTCACCTGTGTCTGCAGAAGTTCCTTCTGTCTGCTGCCATCATGTCAACATCAGAAGAACTACGAGAAGCAATTGTGGGTGAAATGTACACCCTGTGCAAAGAAGATTTAGTGACAATTTGTGACTTTCTCAGCATATCAGACAAAATAAATGTGAGTGCAAAAACACGTTTATCATTGCTGACACACATTTTGAACTATCTTGAAAGAGAAGAAATATTAGAATTAGAGGACGAAGGAATGGCTGAACTGTTGTCACTTAAAGACAAAATAACTTCCATAGTAAAAGGCACTGATGGTGAAACTATAACACCTGAACAAAATGTGAATAAACAAGACAATCAAGGGCACACAGATGAACCAAGAACTGTAACACAACTGACAACAGAGACAGTGAATGCACCCAACGGCACTGTGCCTAGTGTTCCACCTCAGATACCTAACCATCGTATGAGTAACCTGCATATGTCAAATGTGCACCAGCAAGCAAGCCCTTATTCGCAGAAAGACTTCAAGATATCAGGCCAAAAAGATAAACTGACGTTTTCCAGTCTAGCTCATCAGATTGAAAATGGACTAAGCAGAGGTTACTCAGAGCTTGACATTGTAGATGCTGTCATCAGAGCCATCTTACCAGGTCTACAGCTACACAGCTACTTGGAAGGAAAGGCCCAGCTTACTCTCCCCACACTACGCCGCATCCTACGCTCTCATTTTCAGGAGAAGAGTGCCACTGAGCTCTACAAGCAACTTGCTTCAGAGGTACAGCAACCTAAAGAGACTGCCCAAAGCTTCCTTATGAGAGTTCTAGACTTAAAGCAAAAAGTCTTTTTTGCATCCCAAGAATCAGAATCAGGGTTTAAATATGATCCAGCTCTAGTCCAGCGTATGTCTTTATGTTTATGTTTACGCATTTGGCAGACGCTTTTTTCCAAAGCGACTTACAGGGGAAAACCAATTAAATCACTCAATCAATCAAATTTTATTTATATAGCGCCAGATCACAAAAAAAGTTATCTCTTGACATTTTGTATATAGAGTTGGTCAAAACCAGACTCTAAGTCAATTTACAGAAACCCAACAGAATCCTCCAGGAGCAAACACTTGTGACTGGTGACAGTGGTGAGGAAAAACTTCCCTTTAACAGAAGAAACCTGGAGCAGACCCAGACTCCTGGAGGATGGCCGTCTGCCTTGACCAGTTGGGGTTAAAGAGAGAGAGTAGAGAAGGGGAAAAAGAGAGAGCGATAGAGATAGAGACTAGGGGAGAGGGGGGAGTAGGGGGAGACACATGGAGGCGGTTGAGGATAAGTGAGTGGTGATGATGAGGGCAGGGAAGAGGCCGGACCACCGCAGCAGGTCCAGAGATAATCGTGAAAGAATCTGTGGTTGTCCTGGGAAAAACCCTATTAGAATATTTAAAATGGAATGTTTGAAAGTGCTAGGATAGGAGGTGCTCTCGGAAGAGCTGGGTCTTCAGGAGCTTCTTGAAGATAGGCAGGGATGACTCTGTTCTTGTAGCACTTGGTAGAGCATTCCACCAACGTGGAACGACCCATGAAAAGAGCCTGGATTATCTTGTACAAGGTCTGGGGACCACCAGACTACGTTCCCCAGACGAGCGGAGTGGTCGTGGGGCGACATAAGCTTTTATTAGTGCACCTAAGTAGACAGGAGCAGACCCACTGAGAATTTTGTAGGCTAGGATTAAAGATTTGAATTTGATGCGGGCAGCTATGGGTAGCCAGTGTAACTCAATGAGTAAGGGGTGCCCTTTTAGGCTGATTGAAGACCAGACGCGCTGCTGCATTCTGGACCATCTGTAGTGGTTGGACAACACAAGCTGGGAGGCCCGTTAGAAGAGCATTGCAGTAGTCAAGATGGGAGATAACCATAGTCTGCACCAGGAGCTGGGTGGCTTGTTCGGTTAGGTATGGCCTGATCTTTCTTAGGTTGAACAGAGTGAAACGGCATGATCGGGTGACAGAGGCAACGTGATCCGTGAAGGTCAACTGATTATCAATCATGACTCCCAAGTTACGTACTACACTGGTAGGAGCCAGAGGTATGGAGTCAATAGTGATGGAGATGTCCTGCTGTATGGTTGGCTTAGCTGGGAAGACCAGCAGTTCAGTTTTCTCTACTCTTTGCACACTATACTCACAGGCTTGCAGTGTGACAGTGTCAGAATAGATATGCAGCCCCTCTTGTTAGACTGAGACCCCTGATGAACTCCTTTTAGAAAGATTAAACATAGCTTGCGCTTATGAGACAGAAAGGAGCCGCGGGCCCACGGCAGGTGAATGATGTATCTGATTACTGAGGGAGGGGTCCATGGACACGTCGAAGTGGACCGGACCTCCGTTTCCACCTCTGCTTCCACCGCGCCCATCAGGTGAGAGGAGGAGAGCGTCAGAGCTCAGGCAGGGGGAAGGGGGTGGGGCTTTGGAGGGAGGAGGGTTGTTCATGTTCAAACTTTTACTAAGTGCTGTGAGAAATGCCACATCAGTAGGTATAGCTTTAAGCATCAAACGCCATTCTTTTAATTTAGAGCTGTGGTGAAAACAACAATCAGTGCTTATATTTTGCAAGTGACACTGAATAAACCATTGAATTACAGCTGTAACTTCTCTGACTTTTCAGGATTTCAGCACATTTACTCAGGATTTTTAAAAACCTCACATATCATTGATTGATGCCTTTGGAATTATTTAACTATCAAATCCAACCAAGCTTATTGTCATTTTGCTGTACATACAACATGACAGACAAAATTAAAGAGCGTTTCCTCAGGATCCAAACAAACAACAACAATTACAACCTTGGAATAATAAATAAGTTAAATACTGAAACTGAAGTTAAAATCCTAAAATAAAAGTGCAGAGTGTGTCCATACCGGCAAGTCAACGTTCTGAGAGGTTGTGGAACGAAGCTGTCGATCAGTCTGGTGGTTCTGCCTTTGATCCTCTGGAAATGTTTTCTTTAAGTAAATAAAAAAAAAAAAAAAAGAAAAACCATAATTGAATTTTTCAGAGCCCATTCTATAACCTTAAACTCAACCACTGGGGGATGCTGATAAACTCCTGATAAATTGTTCAAAACAAACCTAAATCACTTAGGTGTGAGTTTGTAAAGATGAAATGGTTTGAAACACCCTGAACTGCAGATAAAAAACCAGCAGCAAATGTATGAGCAACATAGCATCTTTACAGCTTCATACTCAAACTCACAAGTGGAAAAGAAACAGTGTAACTTAATCATCAAACTCCATTCTTTTCATTTAGAGTTGTGTCCAATGGAGAAAGCAACCAACATTTATATTTTGAAAGTGACATGAAATAAACCCATTCAGCCTGGTTCAAAAAACGGATAAAGAGAAGGCACACATTAACCCATGAAGACCCGGTGCTACTTTGTGGTAGTTCTCAGATGAATTTTTCTCTAGATTTCACCTATTTTAAGTGATTATTATCATTTATTAAAATATTATCCTTTATATTTTGTGTTTTTTTCAGTGAAAATTGTGTATTTTCCTATACTTAATTCACTAATCATGTAGATGTTCATAAAAACTCACAATCAAAGTAGAGGATTATTACATCAAAAGCAGAGAAAACTGATGAAAAAGTGACTTTTTCTGCAATTATATCATTAACTGGACATAAACCAAGTGTCTCCATCCACTGTCATTGATCCAACTCCATGGGTTTTACTGGTGAATCAACATTGTAGAAGATGATACTGTTTCCACGGTAACTGCGTAGCCTCTGAACTTCCAAATGGGTCATATCTGATGACTGAAAAGATGAAGAACTGTGTTTTAGGATTAGTGGATCAACAGGTATTAAACAGTTTAGATCAGTAGATGGTTTTGGTGAACAGTGGATGTTTGGGTCTTTATGGGTTAAAAAACAAGTGGAAAAGATCAAGAAAGAAGCCGAGAAGAAACAGAAGCAGGAAGTAAAAGAACAAGAGGAAAGAAATAAGTCAGAGATGAAGGAGAGAAGAGAAAGAACATCTGGAACCACCAGTCCTCCCACTGGGAATTGACGTCACTCACCCTGTTGTGGAAGGTGTTTTTTCCAGTTGCTCAGTTTTCTCCCAGGCCTTGGCTTCCTTCAACTACTTCTTCTTCTCCATAAATAACTGATGTATGAGGATTTTGTGGCAGGTTTGGTGCATGTACATTTTTGGGCTAAGCCACATTTGTCTAATCTTCCTCTCAACTAAACAAATGTGTTATACTTAAATAATTCACTCTGCTTTTAAATCATTTAAATATTTGTTTTCAGTATTTTCCAGTGTTCAGGACCATACAAACGTGCTGCAGAGCTTGTAGTCAACCTGTTTTCCTGTGCTTCATCCTCACCTGGAGACTGTTGACCATGTTAATGACCAGGGTTTGAAGCAAAGCTTTTAACATAATTAAAGTGAAAACATAATGGATTTAGTTCCAATTCTCAGACCAAAGGGACGACTCTCTTTGAGCTCCAGTGAAACACCTACCTGTACACATTCTCTAAAGACTGCCACCCCCCCATACATTGTGGGAAAGGGAGGTTCGCGCAGCCGCCGTGCATTGTGGGAAAGGGAGGCCTGCAGCGACAGCGCGACCGTATGGTATTATATAGATGAAACAAACACGTGGAAACAGCTGAAACGGCTGGAGGAACATGCATAGAAGGAAGTGGAGCTCCTGCCGTTTCCGCGTTGTGTCTTCAGCAGCTGCTGCTGTCAGGTGGTTGCGTGAGCCTCCGTTTCCCACAATGCATGTTGTGACAAAATTCCAAATATCCCCAAGTTACTGCCCTGCTCTGTTTGTAAACACATGGTTTTGTTTATGGTGGATGGCGCTTTGAAGTTGTTCATCATAATACAAGAGATTCAGGTGAGTAATCACAGACAGACTTAAGGATTCATGATACTGAGGATATGACTGAGGTTTGACAGATTTGATGAAAAATTGGTCATGAAAGTCTCCCACACCTTTAAATAAACTCATGCATTTCACTCAATCTACCCTGTTTGAGCATTAGTCGCTGAAAATACAGTGTCCCAAAAAAATGTATACATACTTTAAATAATTGTAAAGTAGGTGTGTATTAAAATTCATGTAATTTTCCAAATGTAATAGAATTTCCAAACATCATTTTATGTTCTTGTTTTGTCTATTCCCCTGTTGTCAAACTAATGTCCGTTCTGGTCCAGACACTGGAAGTCTAGTGGTGTGAGGTCTGCTGAACAAGGAGGGTATTCACCCAAACCCCTCCGTCCAATCCACCTGTTCGTCCAGTTCACCAGACCTCACACCACTCGAGTTTTTTTCAAGTGGTACCTAAAAGACAAAGTCTATTCTACTAATCTACTATTAGTCCGGGGGCCAGGATAACCTACCATGCCCCCCCCCCCCCCCCACACACACACACACACACACACAACAGAAAGTCACCTGATTTTTTTTAACCTTTGTGATATCCTATATTACAAATTGAGTGGTAACACTAAAGCAACTCATTCCCAGTGTACTTTTTAACGTTATGTTTTAGGGTACTCAGAAGCGCGATATTTTCCACTGCTCTTCTGGTTCGCTTTTTACCACAAATTGACAGGTACTGTAGCCGTTTATCCCATGGCAATTGCAGCATGTTATACATCAGAAATAAGCCTAGAATATCTAGTTTCCAAATATAGTCATTTTATTTTTGTATCTTTACTACAATAAAAATGACATACGATGTAAGGACAGCATGTCTTAAAGTTAACCTTTTTGCAAAAAAATGTCATAGCAGCAAATTAAATTTTAAGAAATTTCTCTCTGACAGTTATTCAAGTGATATATATTCCTGATAGAACACAGTATATATTGCATATTCATGTGAGAATTAGATGTATTATGATGTTTTGTTGATTACAAATACTGATGTACTGTATTGTCTTTGGGACAATTTTCTGTGCCTTTTCGTTTTGTTGCTGTTCTTGTTACTTTGTTCTGTTACATGTTCTAAGATGTTCTAACACAGTTGATGTTGATTCAAAGGCTTTTAAGTGAAGACTAAGGATCCATTCTTGGTGGACCCAGGAGATTTCACAAGTTTTCAGATTTTCTGTCAGGACTGGCAGATGTACAGTGTACATTGCAACACAGAATTTTTTTGTATTAACATGATTAACATTGTATTTTTGGTAAGTTATCTTTGTCATTTATATTTCACTTTCTGTTTTGAATTCAAATTTGAATTGTTGACTTATTAATACAAATAGCAACGAGAAGTAGAGATTCTAGGCTTTTTTCTGATGTATAACAGGCTGCAATTGCCATGGAATAAATGGCTACAGTCCCTATGTCAATTTGTGGCAAAAACGAACCACAAGAGCAGTGGAAAATATCGCGCTTCGGATTACTCTAAAATATAACATCAAAAAGTACACTGGGAATGAGTTGCTTTAGTGTTACCACTCAATTTGTCATTTAGTACATCACAAAGGTTAAAAAAAATCAGGTGATATTTTGTTGTGCATGGTAGGCTATCCTGGCTCCTGGACTATATGCCATGAGACCTGCAATAGTCGCTGAATTGAGAGCAGCCACTGAATGTGAATGCACTCAAATACCAAGGATAATGTTTGGTGATGTGTGTGACTCCACTGGTTGGCGTTGTCAGCAGTGTCTGGACCAGAACAGATGTCAGTTTGAGAACAGGCGGAACAGACAAAACAATAAAATGATGTTTGTAAATTCTATTACATTTGGAAAATTAAATGAATTTTAATAAACACCTACTTTACAATTATTTAAAGTGTGTATACATTTTTTGGACACACTATATTTCCACTTTGTGACAAATATTGTCAATGTACAACCCCAATTTCAGTGAAGTTGGGACACTGTGTAAAATGTAAATAAAAACAGAATATAATGATTTTCAAATAATTTGGAACATACATTCAATTGAATACACTACGATGAGAAGATATTTAAAGTTCAAACAGAAACTTTATTGATTTTTGCAAATGCAAACCATTGCCAGCAACATGTTTCAAAAGAACTAGGACAAAGAAACACAAGACTGGGAAAGTTGAGGAAACGCTCAAAAACAGGTTAAAACATTCCATTAATTAACATGTTAATTGGGAATGAGTGAGAATCATAATCCAACAGAGTGGAAGTGCTGCTGGGTCTTCTTCTTGGTGATTATCCACAGGTGCTCTTTGGAAACTTGTGGTGTGTCTGGTTATTTAGAGTCAAAAAAATCCACATTAGCATGCTAGATTTCAAAAAATATATCCAAGGCACACTGTAGGATTTATGTAAAAATAAAATGCCTTTATTAGTTCATGGCAATCTTTAAAATACAGCCAACACGTTGCGACCTCTGGTCTTCATCACGGCTTTTTTCCACTAGTGAATTGCACACCTTCATACAATCACTTTAATGACCTGAAGGAGGGAGGTGTGAGGGAAAAGAAAAGAAAAAAAACAAAAACATGCACACAGACATATACAAACGCACACATTTACACATATATATACACACACACAAAAATAAACAAATAAAAAATGACAAAAAAAGATAATAAAATTAAAATAAAAAAATAAATAAATAAATAAAGTATAAAAAAAAAAAAAACCCACACACACACATATATATATATATATATATATATATATATATATATATATATATATACACACACACACACACACACACACAGGGTGAGGAAGCAAAATTTACAATGAACATTTAATTGTTTTTTTCTCAGCAGGCACTACGTCAATTGTTTTGAAACCAAACATATTGATGTCATAATCATACCTAACACTATTATCCATACCTTTTCACAAACTTTTGCCCATATGAGTAATCAGGAAAGCAAACGTCAAAGAGTGTGTGATTTGCTGAATGCACTTGTCACACCAAAGGAGATTTCAAAAATAGTTGGAGTGTCCATAAAGACTGTTTATAATGGAAAGAAGAGAATGACTATGAGCAAAACTATTACGAGAAAGTCTGGAAGTGGAGGAAGCAACAAAAAACGTACCAAAGCTTTTATTAAAGCTCTCAAATCCAAAATCAAACCAAAACACTTGTTGTCAACAAGTGTTTTGGTGTTCTTGTGTAAGATTTTAACTTCAAATCATATTTTACTGCATTTCTAACGGTCTTGTTGTCTACCTCAAGTTCAATTGCCATTTTTCTCATGGATTTGGTTGGATCCTTTACGATTTTGGATTTGAGAGCTTTAATAAAAGCTTTGGTACGTTTTTTGTTGCTTCCTCCACTTCCAGACTTTCTCGTAATAGTTTTGCTCATAGTCATTCTCTTCTTTACATTATAAACAGTCTTTATGGACACTCTAACTATTTTTGAAATCTCCTTTGGTGTGACGAGTGCATTCAGCAAATCACACACTCTTTGACGTTTGCTTTCCTGATTACTCATATGGGCAAAAGTTTCTGAAAAGGTATGGATAATAGTGTTAGGTATGATTATGACATCAATATATGTTTGGTTTGAAAACAACTGACATAGTGCCTGCTGAGAAAAAATAACTAAATGTTCATTGTAAATTTTGCTTCCCCACCCTGTGTGTGTGTGTATATATATATATATATGTATATATATATATATATATATATATATATATATATATATATATATATATATATATATGAACACACACACACACACACACACACATATCTATATACACATATATAAACATATATAATAAAATAAAACAAAATAATACAAAAAAAACCCAAAAAGCACACACTTCTCAAGTTAGGTCCCACTATTAGTACCACATGCTCAAATGCAATACGCTTTAAAATCTTATTTAATTCATATTTTCTCATTACCAATCCCACATAACCAAATATCCCTCATGAAATAACCCTTGATGAAAAAGGAGAGAGGTCCACATCTCCATTGAGGCCTGGATGTTTTGTTGCTTGCAGTTCTATAATCCAGAAAGTCTCCTGTTGGAGTAGTCTTTTTACACAGTCACCTGCTCTGATGTCCTTTTCTACAACTTCCAGAACGACCGCTTTCAGCGTGTTGGGGTTTCCATGTCCCACCTCCATATAATATGATGCCATAGCAAAATCAACATTTCTTGTACGGATGGCATTTTTATGCTCTGCCTGTCGCCAGCCGCCAAAAGATTGACTGTTTTTTTTGCAAAGGGTTATTTCATGAGAGATACTCGGTTATGTGGGACTGGTAATGAGAAAATATGAATTAAATCATATTTTAAAGTTTATTGCATTTGAGCATGTGGTACTAATAGTGGGACCTAACTTTAGAATTGTGTGTTTTTTTTGTTTTTTTGTATTATTTTGTTGTATTTTATTATATATGTGTATGTATGTATGTGTATGTGAAGATATATGTGTGTGTGTGTGTGTGTGGGGGGGGGGTTATACTTTTTTTGTTTTGTTTTTTAGTTCATTTATTTATTTTATTTTTCATTTTTTATTCTTTGTTCATTTTTTTTGTGTGTGTATATATGTGTATATGTGTGTGTATGTATATGTATGTCTGTATACATGTTTTTTTTTGTTTTTTTTTCCTTTTCCCTCACACCTCCCTCCTTCAGGTCATTAAAGTGATTGTATGAAGGTGTGCAACTCACTAGTGAAAAAAGCCCTGATGAAGACCAGAGGTTGCAGAGTGAGAATCATGTTTGGGTTTAAAAGGAGCATCAACAAAAGGCTCAGTCATTCACAAGCAAAGATGGAGCAGGATTCAGCACTCTGAACAACTACATAAGCAACTGGTCCAAGTTTAAGAACAAGCTTTCCCAATGTCCAATTGTAAGGATTTTAGAGATTTCATCATCTACTGTTAATATCAAAAGATTCACAGAAAATCAGTGCATGAAAGCAGCAAGACTGAAAACCAACACTGACAGAACATGACTGGACTTGGACCTTCTCATCCCACTGCATTAAAAACAGACATGCTGTAAAGGATTTCAGCTCATGGACTAAAACTACTACGCAAAGCACAAACTAAATATGAACAACACCCAGAAACACCACCACCTGAGCTCATCTGAGATGGACTGATGAAATGGAAGTGTGTGCTGTGGTCTGATGAGTCCACATTTCATATTATTTTTGGAAATAATATTTTCCAGGCTAAAGAGAAAAAGGACCATCCAGATTATCAGAAAAGAAATCTACAAAGGTCAAAAGACAGCATCTGTGATGGTATGGCGGGGGGGGGGGGCATGCCAGTGCTTGTGATGTGTGTAACTTTCACATCTGTGAAGCCACTGTGGACTTGGTCCACCAGAGCCACATGAGTCCACCTCCATGTGGAACTGGAGGAAAATAGCCGCACTGTGTCAATGATCAAAGGTTAAAGGTCAGCAGATGTGCTCCAAATGACCTGGATACTGATGGGTTGAATGGCAGTTGAACATGTGGTAATGAGGAGTTGTATGGAGGATCATCAGAGGATGGAACATCTACTCTTGTGTTTCTCCTTCAGGTCATTCAGCTCTTTTTCTTGCTTTATCTTCAGGTCTGCCATTTCTTGTAGTTTAGCTTTTTCAGTTTTCAGCTCTTTTTCTTTCTCTCTCAGTTCTGTTTTTAATCCTCTTTCAGTGTGGCTTGACAGCACCTTCAACAGATCATAGTCTTTACTGTGCACTCCCTGTTTCTCTTGGATTTCTTTGCTGTGTTTCTCCCTCAGATCTTTGAGTTCTTTGTCATGTTTTTCCATCAGAGCTTCGAGGTCTTTGGTGTATTTCTGTCTGAAATCATTAAACTCCTCAGCTTGTTTTCTTGCCTCGTCTTCATATTTGTTCTTCATGTCTTCCATTTTTTTCTTGTAGTTTTCCTCTAATTCTCTTCTCTCTCGTTCTTCCTGTTCTCGTCTCATTTGATCTTCTCTCTGTCTTTCCGTTTCATATTTTTCCTTCTCTTGCTCATATTTTTCTCTGAGTTTTGTGATTTTCGTTTGCTCTTCCTGTTGCCTTTGTTCGTCTTCTTCTTGCCGTTTTTTCCACCAGTCCTTCCTTTTCTTCTCCCATTCTTCCTGTTGTTGTCCCACCTCCTTTCTGCTCTCATCCAGTTTTATGTTGATGTTCTCTTTCTCCTGTGATTCAGATCTGATCTTTTCCTCCATGGCTCTGATCTTCTGCTCCCATTCTTGCCGTTTCGCTTCATCCTCTTGTTTCTTTCTTTTGTCTTCTTCCTCTCTCATTTCCTGTTCTTTCCTCCTCTTCTCATACTCCTTGTTGATGTTTTCCTCCATTTCTCTGAGTTCTTTGTCTTTCTGTTTTCTCTCCTTTTCTGTTTCTTCATTTTGTTCTTCCATTCGTCTTTTCATTTCTTCCATTTTCTCCTCATAGTTTCTTTTTAGCTCTTCCTCCTTCTTCTTCATCTCTTCTTCTTTCTCCTTCAATAGTTTCTCCATCTCCTTCTTTATCGCTGCTTCGGCCTCTTCCAACATCTCGTTGGTGTAGCAGCTGCCTCCACTTTCTTTCACCATGTTGTCGATCTTGTCGATCAGTTCACTGACCTGAGTGCAATTGTTCTTGTTAAAGTTGTTGAACACATGGTATCTTCCTCCACAGTCATAGATCAGCTTCTTGAATGAATCATCACATTCTGTTTCAATGTAATCCTCGATGGACTGCTCGTCATTTTCCAGTTTATCTCCACCTGTGAAAAGGATGATGGTGAATCTTTCTGCATTCTTTCCAAATCCTTCTTTGATGAGTTTCAGTGTGTCCTTCTCTTCAGGCGTGAATCTGCTGATCTGAAGTGTCAACAGGAAAACATGTGGTCCTGGAGCCAAAAGACTGATGCACTTCACCATCTCCTCCTGAACCTCGTCATTGGTCATGGTGTAATCGTAAAGGCCTGGAGTGTCGACCACAGCGACAGGACGACCGTCCACCTGAGCAGTTGCTTTCTGACAAAGTTTGGTGACTGATTTTTGACTTGATTTAGCTTTAAAGTCTTTTCTTCCGAGGATTGTGTTTCCTGAGGAGCTCTTTCCACTGCCGGTTTTTCCAATCAAAACAATCCTCAGACAATCTGGACTCTGTTTATCTTCATCAGCTGCTACAGATGGTTGTTTCTTTTTCAGATTTTCAATCTCAGACTGTTGCTCATTGATACATGCTTGCAATTGGATGATCTTCTCTATTTGGACTTCTACAAATGCTTCTGACGTGAAGCTGATTGGATTGTTTTTGTGGTGAATCAGTTTTTTCACAGTGTCCAACACCTCAGAGACATGCTGTTTGTCTCTGACATTGAGAATGACATATCTTCCTCCATATCTCTGACACAACTCCTGGATGTCATTACTCTTTTTTACAAAGTTCACCACAGCTGGAGCTGTAGGATCTGACTCCACAGTGAACAGAATCACAGTGAAATTCCTGATTCGAGAGCTGAATGTGTTGTGGATGGTCTCAAACTCTACCTTGTCTTCATTGGTGAGTGGACCCACTGGTAGGACCAGGATGAAGGCGTGGACGCCCTCAGGTTCACAGAGGGAGATGGACTGGAATGACTCTTTCATCACTTCTTCCTGAGGTCTTCCATTCAGGACAGGCAGCTCCACCACAGAAACCTGATGTCCACAGACCTCCACCTGATGTTTAACAAACTCTGAAGAACCTGAATGAAGCTCAGTCAGACCTAGAAGGGCCCTGGCTGCTGAAGTCTTCTCTGATCTTCTGCTTCCACACAGAACCAGGTTTAAAGGTGGTTTGATGACTGTGGACAGAGGAGCGAGGCTGTTGTCTTTAGTTTCTTCAATCATCTTCATTAAAAAATTGCGGTCTTCTTTTAACATGTTGTAGTGTCTTCCTACACAGTCTTTCAGGAGCTCATTGACAGAGAAACTCATTTCACTGATGTGATCATGTGTGAAGACAACCATTGAGTGTTTGAAGGCATCTGGACCAAACAAACTCAGGATGGACCTCAGTGTTTGACTGTCCTCCTCAGTGAAATCTGATGGCTTCACCAACAGCAGAAGAACATTTGGTCCAGGGGTCAAGTAGTTCACTACTTTTCCCAGTGATTCCACCGTCAGACTGCAGATGTCTGGAGTTTTCACCACTGTTAGTGGTTTTCCTCTCCACTCTCCATCGACAGTCACACAGTCTTTGGCTGGGAAGGATTTTAAGGAAGGTGAACTTTGCTTCCCAAGGATTAAATGAAGAAGTTTAGTCTTCTTGTCTCCACTTTTCCCAAACAGAACAATCCTGAGATCAGATTCTGTGGAGACAAAGACAATATAATGGAGAGTTTCATTAAAATATAAAGTATCATTAACTCCATTAATAACAGTTAAACTGTATAAACATGGAGGAAAGAGTTAGTTGATTTAATAAAGTGAAGGTTTTATATTAAGGTTTCTCCTATAAATGTTTTTCTGAAGTAGCTGTGGTAGATGGAGCTGCACAATCACAACTGACTCATCCTCCTCTAAACTTTCCTGTTACAACCTTTAATTAGGATTGAATTATACAAGAAAAACAAACTGAGTTTGAGTTTTCTCGAATGAGATGTTTTCCTATCTCACAGGAAGTCAGCACTATTCTCTGCTGTAGTGTGCTGGTGGGGTGGTGGTAGGACTGATGAGGGCAACAGGCTCAACAAGGTGGTGAGGAAAGCCCGTTCTGTGGTGGGACTGGACCTGGACAGTCTGGACACAGTGGCTGAGAGGAGGGTGAAGGACAAAATCTGTGCAATCCTGGACAATCCTTCTCTCTGCATGAGGAGCTGTGGCTGATGTTCAGCTCATTCAGCTGACGGATTATGCCACCCAGGTGCAGGACTGAACGTTTCAGGCGCTCCTTCGTTCCAACCACCATCAGACTGAACAACAGCAGCTTGGCTTGAACTACATCCTGCTCTAAGCAGTCGTTGCATCTGTCAATGTCACTTGCACACTTTTAAAAAG
The DNA here is from genome assembly GCF_902148855.1 of Sphaeramia orbicularis. Lineage (NCBI taxonomy): Eukaryota > Metazoa > Chordata > Actinopteri > Kurtiformes > Apogonidae > Sphaeramia > Sphaeramia orbicularis. The sequence goes on along the minus strand of NC_043965.1, from coordinate 45,155,617 downwards.
TCACCCACTGAAGACAGTTTTTTTCCTCAGACTACACAGCTGCTGAACAGCAGCTCAGCCAGAAGGAGGTAGCTGGGAACCTGCAGCCTGACTTTCAGTCTTTATAATTGTATTTATTTATTTAGTGTTTTTACATTACAATAAGAGAGCTAGTGCTATTGTTAAGTATTTTTATTGTTGCTGTGATTGTTATTTGTTTGTTTGTTTTTTCAATATTGGGTGGAGAGAGAGCCAGGGCACACTGTGTTTCATTGCCATGGTACTTGTACCCTGTACACACATGGCAAATAAACTTGAAACTTGAACCTACTGCACACTTGCTCCTTTATTATTATTATTATTGCTATTTTAGTCACTTTAAGCCACTATAAAAAACTGTTACATTGTTTATATTTTATCTCTTTATTTTTCTATTGTATTGACACATACTGTCTTGCGCTGCTGTACACACTTGAATTTCCCCTTGAGGGATCAATAAAGTATGCTTTATCTTAAGTAAAAAAAAATTCAGTTTTTTCCCCTCGTTCTAAAGGCTGCGTTTCCTAATCAGCTGTTCTGTGTTTTTACAACAAAGACCCTGACAGTGAAGAGACAGAATAGTCCATCATGACGTTTAGACTCAGAAGGACAGCAATGGAACAGGAGCAGTTCTAAAACAGATGGGTTAGGGTCTTGGTACAGATGCTTCATTCTCTTCAGTAACAGAATCTCTCCAGCTTGTGGAGCAGGTCCAGGAGATGTCAGGTGTTTCTAACCTACACAAGATGGCATCAGATAGGATTGAAGTCATGTGTCAGTTCCAGCAGAGGACAGAAGGACATTTACCTAGAAAAGGCTGAAATGAATTGGACCATAGGGACATGTTAAACTAAGGTTTGTCCTGTAATTAACATCACATTTGTCTTCAAACTTATATTTAGTCAGTCTGACTATTTAAAGGGTGAAAAGTAGTCACTGTTCTTCAGGAGATTAGGAAGACATTTTGATGGGGGGTGCTAGTGAGCAGGCAATGAAGTAGGTCACAACATTGGTGGGCTCTGCACAAAATTGTATTAAAGTCATTTTAAATGAAATTTTGATGGGAAATGTTATACGCCTAAACCATTTAAGACTACATGGCATCATCAAGACGGTTCTCTTTTTTATTTCTACAAATGTAAATGCACACAGCCAATGCAAATTCAAGTACATGGGTAAACCTGCTTCCACTAGCAAGCTAAAATCTGACACAGTTAGCCACATGCCTGACATGCCTGCTAATAGCACCTCAGCCCTTCACTCAGACCTGGATGTAATTAAACCACAGTGTCGGACATGGTAAAGAGGCTCTCTGGCTTTTCAGACGACATCACCACACTACAAAACACTGTTCAAAAACTGGAGAAGAGTGTGTAAACGCTGCAGGAGAAGTGCTTAGACATGGAGGGACAAATGTGGAGTAATAATATCTAATATCTGTATATTAAATGAAGATCCAGGCACACAACTTTGGTTTCAAACTGCTCAAAGAAGCCCTAAACTTGGACAAAGATGTGCTGATTGACAGATCTCATTGCTCTCTACAAGCACAAAAGCTGACAGTAAACCCAGAGCAGTCATTGCAAAGATGCATTACTATGAAGACTGTATGGACATTCTCCGCCGTGCACAGGAGGCTGGAAGGCTCTGTCACAACGGTTCAACTATCTTCATCTTCCCAGACTACCCACTGAGTGTGGCCCACGCCAGATCAGCTTTTAATGAAGTCAAAAACCTCCTACGGGAATGGGAAGGTGTTTGTTGCAGGATTCTCCATCCAGTTTTAATTACCCACAATGGAACGGAAAAATATTTTCAAGATGCAGCGGTGGCTATGACCGATGAGAAAAACAATATTCTGTAAGGAAGTCCATATGCTACAAGTGCAGCTCCATTGCTACGTTCATTTTTTTTTTCCTGTATTTGACTCTTTCTGCATCTCTTGTCTCGTACCATCTCAGCTGGGTGAGTATATTATGACTGAACTCTGATCTGACTTTGCACCACTGAACCTGTGGGAAGTTGTGTAAGTTTAGCTGTTGGAAGTTAACAATGGAACGGCAGGAGTCGTTTGATTCTGCTCTCATCAGTTTGATGATGTGCTAGCTAAGAATGAGCGCTGATATAACTGTCATTTATGTATCTATTTTGTTGGGTTTGTTTGTCATACATCTCACACACACACACATACATATATATATATACACACACACACACACACACACACACACACACACACACACATATATATATATATATATATATATATATATATATATATATATATATATATATATATACCATAAATTCCGGACTATAGACCGCACCTGAATATAAGACCCTAATTTAGAAAGAAAATCTATTTTGTACACGTATAAGCTGCGCCGGTTTATAAGCCGCGGGTGTCCACCAGTGGCGATTTCTCATAGACTGCAAGAGAAGCCCGGCTTCTCCTATCATTACAAAAATTAAATGGTTAAATATGTTCGGTTGTGTTGACATTTCATTGACTACACGTGTTAGAACACGTTCATCTCACAGACGAGTTCGTTCAGAATCAGCTTTATCACAAATCATCAGACTCAATGTTGTTCACTTCTCATACATTCCCGTTGCGCTGTTTCCTCATACGATCTATGGTCAATGCATTTCCCCGTTGAAGCCTGGCTTCTATGGGAGTCTGTGGGACCGAGTGGAACCTTTTTTTTCATTTAGTCAAAACTGAATGGTAATTGGATAAAGGTTTTCTTTGAGTTCAAATGAAATTATTCCCTGTATGTAAATGGGTCTGATATGTGTGAGCTTGCTGTCATATCTATAGGTTGATTCGTTGTTAATATGATGATTAAAAAACAAAAGACAAAAAACAAGGCAATAAAAGGATAGTAATAAAAGCACATTTTCTCTTTCTTTTTTTTTTGTCGGAGGACTTATTGGGGTTTCCTTTGGATTTGTGCCGATATGGGATTGACTTGCTTTTGCGCCGGCTGTGGATTCACAGACTTAAAATGACTTGAAAGACACTTAAAAGTGAACAAATTTTTGTTTTTCGTTCGAGTAGGACTTTTAATTTATTTTTAAAATATAAAGATTAAAAACAAGTAATTATGTCTGTTGTAATGTTTATGTTTACGCATTTGGCAGACGCTTTTTCCAAAGCGACTTACAGGGGAAAACCAATTAAATCACTCAATCAATCAAATTTTATTTATATAGCGCCAGATCACAAAAAAAGTTATCTCTTGACATTTTATATATAGAGTTGGTCAAAACCAGACTCTAAGTCAATTCTACAGAAACCCAACAGAATCCTCCAGGAGCAAACACTTGTGACTGGTGACAGTGGCGAGGAAAAACTTCCCTTTAACAGCAGAAACCTGGAGCAGACCCAGACTCCTGGAGGATGGTCGTCTGCCTGGACCAGTTGGGGTTAAAGAGAGAGAGTAGAGAAGGGGAAAAAGAGAGAGTGATAGAGATAGAGACTGGGGGAGAGGGGGAGAAGGGGGGAGTAGGGGGAGACACATGGAGGCGGTTGAGGATAAGTGAGTGGTGATGATGAGGGCAGGGAAGAGGCCGGACCACCGCAGCAGGTCCAGAGATAATCGTGAAAGAATCTGTGGTTATCCTGGGAAAAACCTTATTAGAATATTTAAAATGGAATGTTTGAAAGTGCTAGGACAGGAGGTGCTCTCGGAAGAGCTGGGTCTTCAGGAGCTTCTTGAAGATAGGCAGGGATGACTCTGTTCTTGTAGCACTTGGTAGAGCGTTCCACCAACGTGGAACGACCCATGAAAAGAGCCTGGATTGTCTTGTACAAGGTCTGGGGACCACCAGACTACGTTCCCCAGACGACCAGAGTGGTCGTGGGGCGACATAAGCTTTTATTAATGCACCTAAGTAGACAGGAGCAGACCCACGGAGAATTTTGTAGGCTAGGATTAAAGATTTGAATTTGATGCGGGCAGCTATGGGTAGCCAGTGTAACTCAATGAGTAAGGGGGTGACATGTGCCCTTTTAGGCTGATTGAAGACCAGACGCGCTGCTGCATTCTGGACCATCTGTAGTGGTTTGACAACACAAGCTGGGAGGCCCGTTAGAAGAGCATTGCAGTAGTCAAGACGGGAGATAACCATAGTCTGCACCAGGAGCTGGGTGGCCTGTTCGGTTAGGTATGGCCTGATCTTTCTTAGGTTGAACAGAGTGAAACGGCATGATCGGGTGACAGAGGCAACATGATCCGTGAAGGTCAACTGATTATCAATCATGACTCCCAAGTTACGTACGACACTGGTAGGAGCCAGAGGTATGGAGTCAATAGTGATGGAGATGTCCTGCTGTATGGTTGGCTTAGCTGGGAAGACCAGCAGTTCAGTTTTGGACAGGTTCAGCTGAAGGTGATGGGCTTTCATCCATGCAGATATGTCAGAGAGACAATCTGAGATCCGCACTGAGACTGTGGAGTCATCAGGTGGGAATGACAGATAGAGCTGGCTATCATCAGCATAGCAATGATATGAGAAGCCGTGTGAGTGGATGAGTGGATGTGAATATCATTTTCATTTAACATTACGCACGACGTGCGCATTAATTCTGAGATGCTTTAAATTTATGACGGTCTCTGGAGAGCTTTATTGGGTGTTTTCATTCAGAGTTTTGTTTTGTATATTTGTGAAACAATTTTAACATTTGAATGTTTACTATTTTTCCTTAAAAGTTCCCCTTTTGTGTGTGTTAATATTAACTTTATAAAGGTTAAGTTGTTAATGTTATCCATTCCTGCATACCTGGTAACAATAGACAGATTCTTCCCTGGGGTGTGGCAGGCAATAAGGTAAAATCGTCATATAAGCCGCGTCGGAGTATAAGCCGCAGTGTTTAAAGCGTGGGAAAAAAGTAGCGGCTTATAGTCCGGAATTTACGATATATACATATATATATATATATATATATATATATATATATATATATATATATATATATATATATATATATGACAGACTTGGATCTGATCTAAAATACACTACGCAGAGTGACCTGGAAAACTGATAAACATGTCATGTGTGGATATTGTTGTAAAGGGTTAGTTTATCACCATGTTCCTGTTGGGATTGGGTCCCTGTTGTTAGCATTACTGTTTCTTGTTTTACTTATTTTCTTGTTAGTGAAGGGATTATCTTTTGTATGTTTGGATTTAATCACATTACCCACTTTATATTCTTCAGTATTATTTTACTCAAAAGCTAATGGCTCATCCACTGAGTTACATTCCATCTAATATCTGCCAGGGTAACTTTTGATAGCTGGAAAGTCAAATCCCTAAATCATCTGGTCCAACAAAGAAAAGTGCTCACTAGAGCCAGCCCGCCCTATAAGCGAACTAAGCAGCTGCTTAGGGCCCCATGGCCACCAGGGGGATCCAAACTTACTCATGTAATTTGATTTGTTGATGATCTGGCAACGCCAGTTATAATGGTGATTGTAATGAAAACCTGGCAACTCAGGATGAAGTGATTAGTCAGTTTGTTGGAGCAGTTTCACCATGTCCAAATGACTATATCCGTCAGGTGCTGATAAATGAAAGACATAAAAAGGTATAGAAAAGAAATGACTCTCTCAAGGTAATGTGAAATACATTTTTCCATGAACACATAATGACAACAAATGCTTCATGGTAACTCAGCGAAGTGTTTGAGCACCGTCTTTTGCACTGTCACTGATGGATTTTGCTTACACTTTTTTGGGGGGCTATTATCATGTTGGAGATTAACTTGTTTAAATAACACCGTGATCTGAAGAGAAAAGTGATTTTTGAGACGCCCTAGCATTGATTAGAAACGGTTCTGCCCACAGTTGTGTCTGATGATCAGACTGGATTCATCAAAAATCACTACTCATTCTACAATGCTCTAAGACTTTTTTTCCTTTTTTTTTTTAAATAAATATATTTTGATTTTAGAAAAAAGAAATAATCGTCCCTCAGTTTGGAGGGATACAATATATCATGGCATTTTTTATGTACAGTGTACAGTCATCCCCAAAGTACAGAGGTCCATTTTTCCTCAGGTGCACTGACACACTGAGTTTTCCATTCCCATCCCACCCAGTGGCCGAAGCTCACTCCTTACCCAATACCCACCTAACATCTGCCCACCCACCCACAGGGTTACACATCATTGGTTATTGGATATATACAGTCGGTGAAAGAATGGGGAGGGTGAAGGAAAAAAAAAAAATACAGTCTACTCTCGTTAAACCGCCCGCCGTTATACCGCCATTTCCGCTTATTGCCATCCGCCAGCCCAGTTCCATGCACAAACAACACTTATACCATTGATTTCCCGACCGTTATACCGCCAGCGGCGCGGCGCGGCACCTCCGAGGTGCGCCACCGTGGCACCTCCGAGGTGCGGCTCCCAGTGTTGTCTTTTCCGTGGAAACCGGGTCGAAATGGCTCTTTGAGTGTTAAAGGTTGCCGATCCCTGCCGTACAACATAACAGAATCAAGATTTATTTAGAAACGTAATTAGAACGGGTTAACGGAGGCAGCATAGACATCATATAGTAAAGACATGCACATTATGGACGCAACCCGTTGTAACGCCATTTTCGCTATACCGCCAATTTGGCCGTGAACGGAAGTTGGCGGTATAACGAGGGTAGACTGTACAATAAGTTTTTCTTTTTTTTTTTTTTTTTTTTGTAAAGGGAGAGAAAAAGATTGCTCACTGCTGTCATAGGTCATGTAGTTTCCACCTCGGTATCAAGAGGTACCTGTAAAGAGTCATAATATTCAAAAAAGGGCCTTCATATCTTGAAGGCAGAGTGAGAAAATCCTTAAAGTGTGTACTTGATTTTTTCTAGCTTTAAAAAATACATAACATCTATAACGGAATGTGAGAAGAATGGAGGGGTCTGTTGTTTCCATTTGAAGAGGATCGAACGCCTCGCTAAGAGTGTAGTGAAAGCTACAACAACACAGGCTTTAGTTGGTAGGACAGTATGAGATTCCTCTGACATTAGGCCAAAGAGACCACAGATCGGATCTGGATCCAGCTGGGTTCCAAACATCTCACTAAAGGCTTTAAAAATACTCGTCCGGAAGGTAGAGAGGTTTGGACACAGCCAGAACATGTGCATTAAGTCTGCTGGTTTTCCTCTGCATCAGGGCACAAGCCCCAACAGTTGGATATATTTTTGCCGACCTAGTGTCAGTAAAATGAGCTCTGTGCTCCAGTTTCAGTTGTATTAAGCCATATTTAGCAGACGCAGACGACATATGTATCGGAGTCCCATTGACTGTCTCTTAAAAACTACACCAAGGTCAGATTCCCAGGCCTTCTTCAGGTTTTCAGTCAGGGGTGATTTCTCATAGACTGCAAGGGAAGCCCGGCTTGTCCTAAAATTACGAAAATTAAATAGTTAAATATGTACGGTTGTGTTGACATTTTATTGACTACAAATGTGTTAGAACACGTTCATCTCACAGACGAGTTCGTTCAGAATCAGCTTTATCACAGATCAATGGACTCGATGTTGTTCACTTCTCATACATTCCCGTTGCGCTGTTTTCTCATTTGATCTCTGCTCAGTGCATTTGCTCGTAGACTGCGGGCGTCTCTGGGCTTCAATGGGACTGAGTGGAACAGTTTTTTTCATTGCCTCAAAACTGGACAGTAATTGGATAAATGCCACAATGTTGTCCCGTCCCCGGACGCTGGGCGTCTCTGGGGGTGAATGGAGCTGTGGGCGGAGCTCGGCCAGGCTGGACGCCAGAATCCCACGTGCTGATTGGAGGATCAGTCGAAAGGCTGAATCCCGTTTGATTGACAGCTATTTTGAGATCTACTCCTTCACTGACACAGTTCAGTTTAATACCGTCGCACATTCTGCTGTGAAATCCAGAGAGAAACCACTACGAAATTACTCGTTCATTTCTTGCACTGTAAATAAAACACACTCACTGGACTTCCTTGTTTCAATTTAACATAATTTCAGTGTTTTCTTGTTTCAGTTACATAATTTAATCATTTCTTGTTCGAGTTTAATATCGTTTTGTAGATAGTTAAATCAATCATACTGTCGGCTGTCGGAGTGAAAGGAGCATCTTTTGTTTAAAAAGGCTGAAGTCTTACACTCACAACACAATGGGCCAAGGCCGTCTAAGCAGCCCAGCTCTGCTGGACATTGAGAGGACACTGGTCCAGTCCCTGGAAAAGACGCCTACTTGGTACGATAAGGTCACTGACCATTTTATAAAAAGGAACGGAGGGCCGAATTTATGTTTAAATAACTTGACAATTTTTATTTATTTATTTATTTTTTTATGTAAGCCGACAATGAGCTTCCCCTGTCTAAAAGATGAGCAGCCACCACTGTCTTCAGTGGAGGGTGGGTTAATGTTCTGAATGAGATCGTATATCTGAGCAATCAGGCCTCTACACTCGGATCTCAATTCAAGAATATTATCCACCTGTGATCTCATGGGCCTATCTGGAGACGAGTTAAATGCCTTTTGTACAAAGCTCCTGATCTGTAAATAGTGGAATAAATGGTTCTTAGGTAACTCACAAGCTTGGGATAATTGGGAGAAGAATGGAAATACATTTACTATATACAAAACCCAAACTGATTTGACTAGCGGCATTGTACCCGCGGTGCCACTGTACGATAGTGCCCTCCGTGGTGCAACAGCGGCATTGCACCTGTATGCCCTCCCGTGCTGCAACATCGGGACATCGATCGGACACGCGTCGTACACAGAACGTCCATTATAGTAGGATTCCTTTGTTGAACCATAGGGTGAGTGCAGGGTCTGTACAAGACCGGATAAACATGCGGTTCGACCTAACCGGGGCAAGGGTAGAAGGGCCTTGCAGCCCAAAATGTTTCCTAAATTGAGCCTGTATTCTTATAGAGTGGTTAACTATCATGCTGAAGTTCAGATTGTTGCTATTAAGGGGCAAGGCTGCACAAATCACTGAGCCTAAACAATGTTGGCAAGACGAAAACTTCAATTGCACCCAGTATGCCCATTCCACAATTGGTTTATCTTCAGACCAGTGGATTAGTTTCTGGATGTTACATGCCCAATTGGTAGGGCCAGACCTCCTGAATAGTTTGATCTTTGGAGGTGGGTCTTGCTGATACAGCTAGGTTTGTTGGAAAGACAAAAAGAAATAATAGCTTTATCAAAATCAAGATTTTATAATTAAGATTAGGACATTTTAAAAAAGATATAAAACTTTAGAAAACACTATCCTTTTAATGAGGTTCACGTGTCCCGCTACTGACAACAGTAAAAATGACCCACCTATTCATATCTTGCTTGCACTTCTTAAGGAAAACAATGAAATATTTTGTAAAAGTGGCAGGAAAAGAGTGGGTGACCTCAGTTCCTAAATATTTAAAACCATTTTGGACATTTTTAAATGGAAAAAGATTAGAGGATAGTATGTCTGCTTTCACATTTAGTAGAAATAATTCACTCTTCTGCAAGTTCAACTTGTATCCCCAAATTTTTCAAAACTGTTTCAAAATATCCAGAATACAAGGCAGTGATGAGGTTAGGTCAGAGACAAAGAGAAGCCTATCATCTGCATAAAAAAAACTTTAAACTCCAGTCTGTCCCACTGTATACCTTTAAAAGTTTTACAGAGTCGCAGCGCTATTGTTAAAAGTTCAATGGTTAGAGCGAATACGAGAGGGGACGGGGGACATCCCTGTCTAGTCCCCCTCTGAAGGGGGAAGTAGCTGGACTGGGTATTATTAGAGATCACTGAAGCCAAGGGAAAGGTGTAAAGCATCTTGATCAAGGTGACAAATTCTTCTTTAAAGTCAAATTTGTCTAGGGTGAAAAATAAATGTTTCCACTTGACCCGGTCAAAGGCCTTTTCAGCATCAAGTGAGGTTACTATCTCAGGGCTCTCCGACCAAGTCGAGTGGACAACATTGAACAGCTTTCTCAAATAAGAGTAAGAGTGCTGGCCTTGAATAAATCCTGTTTGGTCAGGTGAGACAATATCAGGGATCACACTCTCTAGACACTTGGCTAAGACCCTCAACAATATTTTAAAGTTGATGTTTAGCAAACAAACTGGTCAGTATGAAGCACACAAGCGTGTTAATTCAAAGACTTGTAAACATTCTTCACAGCCCCACTCCACCCAGTACTCCAGATGTGATTTTATCACTAGACGCTGAGATAGCATTTGATCGAGTAGAGTGGGACTATCTTTTCAACACTTTAAAAAATATATAAAATTTGGCTTTGGTGTAAAAGTTATATCATGGATTCATATTTGACATGCTTCACCTGTTGCAGCGGTTTGTACAAATAATAATCTTTCATCCTTTATTCCACTTGTGCATGTAACTAGGTAAGGCTGCCCTCTTTCCCCGTTATTGTTTGCATTAGCAATTGAACCTTTGGCACCTACAGTGCATAATGATGTCACAATTAGGGGTATACTAAGCGAAGACTCAGAACATAAAGTGTCACTCTATGCAGACGACACCCTTTCGTATATGTCTGACCCATTAAAAAGTCTGCCACAATTGCTTACTCTTCTGAGCGTTTGTGTATCAGGCTATAAAGTAAATATGCAGAATAGTGAGCTTGTACCCATTAATTTTGCAGCAAAACAAACTGTGCTAAGTCCTTTGCCATTTAAATTAAGTACAGACAAATTCAGATACTTAGGAGTGTGGATCACTAACAATTACAAGCACCTGTATAACACAAATTTCCCTCCATTAGTAGATTCAATAAAACAAGATTTTCAATGTTGGAGCACACTACTAATGTCCTTAGGGGGCAGAATTAATATAATAAAGATTAATATATTACCCAGATTTCTGTATATTTTTCAATCTGTACCCATTTTTTTTAACAAAACAGGTGTTTTCACTTATCATTTGGAACAGAAAAAGCTGCGTGCATCTGGAAGAATATTCTACAGAGGAACAAAGAACACGGGGGACTATCATTACCTAACTTTCAATATTACGACTGGACAGCCAATGCACATGCATTGCTATATTGTCTTAAGGTTCCTCTTAACAGTTGCCCTAAATGGTTGACCCTTGAGAATGTATCATGCCGATCCGGTTCTTTATGCTCTTTGCTATTCTCAAAATAGATTCCATCTTGACCTATATCTGAACTGTCTTTAAACCCATTGATCAAATATTAATTTAAAATATGGGTGCAGTTTAGAAGAAGTCTAGAGCCCTAGAAAGCACCATCAGTGACCAGCTTCTTCACCCACGCTGCACAAAGGAGAGATACCGCAGGTCCTTCCTTCCCTCTGCTGTCAGACTTCACAATCAGTCCTGCTCCCAGTAGATCACCACATATGTGGAGTAATAACAACCCTCCCTCTATCCCATCTATGCTGTATATACTCTGTGTTTATATATATATATATATATATATATATATATATATATATATATATATAATATTCTAACCATTGCACTACATCATACCAAACCATATTTGCACTATCCTTTTTAAACACTTTTTTTATTCAAATTTATATGACTGCTCTTACGTGTATGTGCATGTTGTGTGTATGTTTCATGCTGCTGATAACACTGTGAATTTCCCCATTGTGGGATCAATAAAGGAATATCTTATCTTAAGTTTATCACTGAATGATTTATCAGTTTATTCTCCTATTGTAAAAAATGTTATGTTTATTCCTTCTGTTATTGATCATTCTTTTTATATTTGGGAACACTAAAGCATATCTATGTTGATGGACTTTTTGCCTCATTCCAGTAAGTAAAAGCCAAGTTTCAAATTCCAGACTCTCACTTCTTCAAGTACCTCCAGCTTCACAGTTTTGTGTCTTCTTCGCTCAGCCACTTCTCTTCCCAGCCACCTGACTCACTTCTTGGAACTGTTTTGGACATAAATCTACATTCCAAAGGGACAATTGGTAAAGTATACACTATAATCAAATCCTCTAATTTGGAACCCTTGGTGTGTGCTCAAAGAGAATGGGAGAAAGAATTGGCCACAGAGTTTCCTTAAGATGTATGGTAATCTATACTTCACAACATGCATTCATCCTCAATCTGTTTAAGACATAAAGTAATTCAATTCAAGGTGGTTCACAAACTGCATTGGTCTAAAGTGAAGTTGACAAAAATTAAATCGGACTTGAATCCTACTTGTGATCGTTGTGAAGCTGAACCGGCCACACTGTCTCATATGTTCTGGTTTTGTTCAAAACTGAAAACTTTGACTTTCGGTGACGCGATGACTAAGGCAGCAGCTTGAATTCGGAGCTCCTGAGGAGAGTGCTTATAAACTAGCCAATGATCAGTCCTACTTTTATTTTCCATTTAAAATTAATTGTATAAAGTGGTCATCATGGCGAGTCTCAGAAAAGAGACGGAAAAGAGGATTAATAAACCACTGAAAGCATCAAAGGACCAACAAAATGATTCCGAACAGAGTGCAGTGTGTGAGGACAGCATGGCAGCTATGCTAGCTGAGTTGCGCACATTAAGAAAGGAACATGCTGAAGCCTCGAAAGATACCAAAGAATCTTTAACAAGAGTAGAAACTGCACTCAGTGAAGTAACTGAGAGAACGACACAACTTGAGTCTAGACTGACAGAATATGAAGAGAGGTTGGCTGCTGCGGAGGAAAAGTCACAACGAAGTGAAAGAGCCCTACGCTATTTACTTCATTGAGATGCTAGCATATCCGCGAAATGTGAGGACCTTGAATCCAGAGCAAGAAGGAACAATTTACGCATTTATGGAGTAAAAGAAGACGAAGAAAACAACAGTAACATGATAGATTTCATTAGTGACCTTATCCGAACATCACTTACATTACCAGGAGACTTGAACCTAAACATAGTGAGAGCACACCGCTCCTTAACTATGAAGCCGAAAAACCCAGAGAGTCCACCCAGGTCCATCATTGTTCGATTTCTGGATTACAGAACCAAAGAAAGGGTGATCCAGGAAGCATGGAAACACCGCGGAGGAACGACATATAAAGAGCAGAAAATTTTTTTCGACCAGGACTATACAGTGGATATCCAGAGGAAACGCAAGCGAGAGACGTAATAAAGCGACTGAAAGAGAAGAACATAAAAGCACAATCGCCATTTCCAGCCAAGCTGAAACTTCACCTGGAATCCGGAGTAAAGACCTTCACATCCCTCGCAGAGGCAGCCGAAACACTGGAGGGTTTGGGTGTCCACGTTGAAGTGGATGAACGGGAGACACTGCTCACCAAACTTTCACGGAATAATTGGACCGAGACTTCAAACAGATGGGGCATGATGACCAACGTGGATCTGAAGGGATTTTTCTACAATGGAAAATGACTGTGGACTCATTTAATACCGTGAGTAAACTGCGGTGAAATGTCAATTAATACATAGACAACTGTAAAGCAATATTGATATGTTGTGGCTAGTTTATCCATAGAAAGCTACAGGGAAATATATTGGAAAAATAGACTCTCCTCAACTGAGTTCTCCTTACTTTTTTCCTTTCGTTTTGATATTTTCTGCTTTAAGTTTATTATTTTGGTAAATTTACTATTTACGGGCTATTGTAAAGACATCCGACTTACGTTTAGCCACTCGCACTGTGTGCACACCCGGAGAGACTGTCACTACTCTCTGTCCTTGGTGAGACTGATGGGTTTTAAATCAGTCGGGTTTTTGGAAGTCAGTTCTTTCTTCCTGTTTGATGAATGTTCTTGTTTTCATCTCTGTTCTCTACAATGTTCGATGCTACATGTAAAGGGTGTTATTTTGTGGTCATATGAAGTGCATTATATGTTCTCAGGAAAACTTGCGTTTATCTTTAAAGGATGTATGAAGGGGTACAGCTGTCCAAATGGATAAATTGACTATAGTCAGTTACAATGTCCATGGTTTAAATCATCCTATAAAACGAAAAAAAATAGCAAACCAGTTGAAAAAAATGCATTGTTCTATTGCTCTGTTACAAGAGACTCACTTAAATCAAAATGAACATCTAAAACTAAGAAGAGAATGGGTCAAACTAGTATATAGTGCTTCCAATGGAAAGAAAAAAGGGGTTGCAATTTTAATAAACAGAACTGTGGCTTTTAGTGCAGAAAAGGTGGTACAGGACAAATTAGGAAGATTTGTTATGGTAATAGGAAGAGTGGGGGAATCTGATATCTCAATTTTGAATGTTTATGCTCCAAACGAACACGATCCAACTTTTTTTAAAGAACTGGGGAATGTAATAGCAGATAATGCAAAAGGTATGTTAGTAGTAGGAGGAGACTTTAATGCAGTACAAGATGGAAAGATGGATAGGACCTCAATGGAAAAGGGACCCCCAAGTCCTAAAACACACATGTTAAATAATTTCATTTCTGAATTGGGACTTGTAGATCCATGGAGAGCTAAAAACCCTAAAGGGAAAGATTTCAGTTTCTTCTCTAATGTTCATAATAGCTACTCTAGAATCGATTTTTCTGTCTACCTCTACAATATATTTATAAAGTAATCGATTGCCATATTGAACCTATAACCTTAAGTGACCATGCTCCAGTCATATTACAAATAGATTTAGGAACGCATTCATTCTTTAAGTATTGGAGACTGAATGTCTCGCTACTGAATAATACAGAAATTGTAGATGACTTGAGACAAGTCTTAAAAGAATATTTTGAGATAAATGATAATGGAGAAGTTAATCCTGCAGTCTTATGGGAGGGAGCAAAAGCAGTCATAAGAGGAAAAATCATACAGATATCATCACAACAGAAGAGAAAGCAACTGGAGGACCAGCTGAATCTAGAAAACAAAATAAAACTTTTGGAGACACAACACAAAGATACAAGATCAAATGATATGATTATTACTGAACTCAAGGAAGCAAGAAAAGCTTTAGATAAACTTTTATCACTCAAAGCAGAAGGAGCTTTAAGATTCATTAAACAAAGATATTATGAGAGGGGAAACAGGGCTAGTCGTCTCCTAGCTTTTCAACTCTGCAAAGCTCAAGCTGACCAAACTGTCGCCAAAATAGTCCATCCAACAAGTACTAAAATAGTATCACACCCCAAAGAAATAGCAGAGGCATTTGCGACATTTTACAAAAATTTATACAGAGAACCCAGATTACAATCAACAACTGATAACACCAACATTTTCCTTAAAAAATTAAAGTTACCCACATTAACGAAAGAGGCATCATCACAAATGGTTTCACCCATCACAGAAGCTGAAGTAAGAGATGCAATAAAAAGACTGAAAAATAATAAATCCCCAGGAGTAGATGGACTTCCCGGAGAATTTTACAAATGCTTTATTAATGATCTAGCACCAGTATTAACAAGGGTATTTAGATACGCCCTTTCTAGGGACAACCCTCCTGAAACTTGGTCACAGGCTATCATATCTGTAATTCATAAGGAAGGGAAGGAATTAACATTCTGTGAAGGATATAGACCCATTAGTTTGCTATGTAATGACCAAAAACTGTTGACAAGTATTTTAGCACGAAGAGTTCAAGTATATATTGGATTATTAATTAAGACAGACCAAACAGGGTTCATCCCATGCAGACAGAGTGCTAATAATATAAGGAGAACCTTGAATATTATTAACTATGCGAAGAAAAATAAACAGACATCAATGCTCATAAGTTTTGATGCACAGAAGGCATTCGATACTGTGAATTGGGAGTTTCTGTATAAGACGCTGTCTGCAATGGGATTTCATCAAAAATTTATAAATTGGGTTAAAACTATTTATAAAAAACCAAAAGCAAGGGTCAGAGTAAATGGATGCTGTTCTGATTTCTTTGAATTGAAGCGAGGGGTGAGGCAAGGAGATTGTCTTAGCCCTCTGCTTTTCGCCATTAATATTGAACCCTTAGCAACATATATAAGACAAAATAACAAAATAAAAGGCATAAGGGATATGGGGAATACAGAACATAAAATATCCCTATACGCAGATGACATCTTGACCTACATAAGTGAACCAATTACATCTGTTCCTGCCTTAATGGATACTCTGAAAGAGTATGGTGAACTTTCTGGTTATCAGATCAATCAAACAAAATTGGAAGCTATGATGCTTAAAGGACAATGGCCTATTCAATTAACAGGAAGTTTTAATTTTCGCTGGTCACAAAAATTCAGATACCTAGGGATAATTTTAACGGCAGACATATCAAAATTGTTTAAAAACAATTATGGAAAGTTGATGAATAGTATAAAAGCAGATCTTATAAGATGGGAAATGTTACCACTTTCTTTAATCGGAAGAATAGAAACCATAAGAATGAATATTCTGCCCAGACTGCTCTTTCTTTTCCAGTCTTTACCTATCTATGTCTCCTCCGCTACTTTCACCACCATAGATAAATGGTTGTCAAAATTCATATGGCAAAGTAAACCCCCAAGACTTAAATTTAGAAGATTATTGTGCACAAAAATCAATGGAGGCCTGAGTTTACCTAACATGAAAATATATTATTGGGCTGCCCAATTAAGACCCATGGTCTCCTGGATACTTCAAGAAAAGGATACTATTTGGGTAGGAATGGAACAGTCTGAATGCTCAGATGTTCCATTGAACTCCATCCCATTTCTTAACTTACATACTGGTAGGATAAAGAAGTTTTCAAATATATGGGTTAAAAACACTTTGAAGGTATGGTTTACTGTTAGGAAAAAATTACAACTACCTAAGACTATATCCAGGGCCATGAAAATAGCCAACAATCCAGAATTTCTCCCATCAAAACTTGATAAGGGCTTTGAAAGATGGAAAGAAAAGGGTTTAGAAGTTTTAGACCAGTTATTTGAAGGAACTATATTAAAATCATTTGAACAACTTAAAGAAAAATATGATTTATCAAACCAGGACTTTTTCAGGTTCTTACAAATACGAAACTACTTAAACAGACATCCAGAACGGGAAAAGCTCTGCTCTCTACCATCTAAAATAGAACACTTTTTAATTTCAACAATAGATGGAACAGTGAAGAAAAAATTTATATCATATTTATATAAGATAATAAATGAGGATATGGGAGAGAATAATTTAGATATTAAAGAGAAATGGGAACTAGAGATGAACATAATAATTTCTGATGAACAATGGGAAACTTCATTTGAACAGGGACATAAAACAACAAATAGTCCTAATTGGAGGGAATACGGATGGAAGCTAAAAATGAGATACTTCAGAACGCCTCGTAGAACATCGAGATGGAGCAATACCTCATCTTTGTGTTGGAGGGGTTGTGGCTTGGTAGGAGACCATACACATATATTTTGGGATTGTCCAAAATTATCAGAATATTGGAAAAATATTCAAAGAGAAATAAAAGCATGTTTGTCCATAGACTTACCAATGAAACCATCACATTTTATACTGGGCATAATACCTGAGGATCTTCAGGAAAACAGTCAAACAAAACTGCTTAGAATACTTTTATTGATTGCAAACAAAGTAATAACAACCTCTTGGTTAAAGCCACAACCCCCCACAATAGTCCAATGGAGGGATAGAATTCAGGATGTGTATAACATGGAATATACCACTGCAGTGTTACAAATTAAAAGAGAAATATTTATGAACTGGACCCACATTAAGTCACATTTTAATTTGATGTAAGTGTTGTTGCTTTTCACTGTTGTTGCTGTTGTGGATTTCTATTTTGTTCTATCTCAGATTCTGAAAGAATGTCAAGGTTCTACCATGTTGTATTTTAATGGCTGATGTTGACCTCTCCTGAATATTCTGGTCCCTGTGGCCTTGGACTTGAAACAACCATGGACTACTACCCCCATTAAGATTAAGACTGAGATGTATATATATATATATACATATATACACATATATTTCTGTTATATAATGATTTGTTACAATGCACTGTATGGCTACACACATGAAATCTAAATAAAAAGAAGTTAAAAAAAAAAAACCCTGAAAACTACGGAAGCGTATTGCATTCACAAAAAAAAAAAAAAAATTTCGGCTCTGTTTTTCTGAATTAATGAGATAATTATCTCATAATTACGAGAAAAAATAAGTTAAAAAAAAAATCGGCGCTGTTTTTCTGAGTTTATAAGATACTGTTTCCTGAAAAAAAAAAAAAAAAGCTCTGTTTTTCTGAGTTTATGAGATACTGTTTCCTGAAAAAAAAAAAAAAGCTCTGTTTTTCTGAGTTTACGAGATACTGTTTTCCGAAAAAAAAAAAAAAAAAAAGCTCTGTTTTTCTGAGTTTATGAGATACTGTTTTCCGAAAAAAAAAAAAAAAAAGCTCTGTTTTTCTGAGTTTATGAGATACTGTTTTCCGAAAAAAAAAAAAAAAAAAAGCTCTGTTTTTCTGAGTTTATGAGATACTGTTTTCCGAAAAAAAAAAAAAAAAAAAAAAAAGCTCTGTTTTTCTGAGTTTACGAGATACTGTTTTCCGGAAAAAAAAAAAAAAAAGCTCTGTTTTTCTGAGTTTACGAGATACTGTTTTCTGAAAAAAAATAAAATGTGGCTGTGTTTCTCTGTCAGTGGGACAGTGGTCCCTGGTCCAGACAGGAGCTCCTTCTATCTGTGCTGCTGAAAGCCTCTCGGGGGAGCGTGAAGTTGTTTCCGTTCTCGTAACCGGTTCCGATTACGGATCATGGAACTAGTTTCATTCACAGAAATCAGAACCAAGCCCCGCTTCGTGCACGGATCAAGCCCTTCAACCACACCGGCGCTCGGAGCCTGTAGCCCTGCTTCCTGACAGGGCACGACCGCAGTGATGGGAGTTGGCATTAATGAAGTCAAATAAAATGACATTCACCAGCATTAAAGAAAATATACACAGCAGAAGAGTGCAAATGTGGATTCATTTATTTGTCAGACCTGATGGAAAGCATTAGTCAGAACTAGATCCATGGAGGAGCGGCTTGGTGAACCGGTTCGTCCCCCCCAATAACTTTCCATCAGGTCCAGGTGGACAGCTATCCGCTCCCTGGTGTGTAAGCCGGACTGGAGCGGGTGGACGGAGCAGCTCAACTCGACAGAACAGCGGCGCTCGGAGCCTGTAGCCCGGCACCACGACGCGGTGATGGGAGTTGGCATTAATGAAGTCAAATAAAATGACATTCACCATGATTAAAGAAAATATGCGTCTTGGTGTCCCGGTTCACCCCCCACCCTCGGACAGCTTTCCATCAGGTCCAGGTGGAAAGCTATGGGGGTGGGGGGTGAACCGGGACACCAAGGCGCTCCTCCACAGATCTAGTTCTGACTAATGCGTTCCATCAGGTCCGACAAATAAATGAATACACATTTGCACTCTTCTGTTGTTTCTATTTTCTTTAATGCTGGTGAATGTCATTTTATTTGACTTCATTAATGCCAGGACCTGGAGTACGCTGCTGACACCATCCTGCTCAGCACATCCTACAGTCAGCTGACAGATGCTCTGGGCAGATACAGTGAAGAGGCACAGAAGCTCGGCCTCCAAGTGAACTGGACAAAAACCAAGCTCACGCATGTCGGTGATGGGCCAGATCCACCTCCCCTGCAGCTTGGTAATGACATTGTAGAACCTGTCAAGAGCTTTGTGTATCTGGGGTGATGACAGACAACGGGGACCTAAAACCAGAGATTACCCGCAGAAGGGCCCTGGCAGCATCAGCTCTGATGTCTCTCTGGAAACCACTGTGGCGGAACCAGACCATCTCACGCAGGACGAAGCTCCGGATCTACAACTCTGCCGTCCTCTCCATCCTGCTCTATGGCTCGGAAACATGGCCCTTAAACCAGACTCTGGCTGCCAGAATAGATGGCTTTGATAGCAGGGCTCTCAGAACCATCGAAAACATCAGGTGGACCCGGCGGGTTTCCAATCAGGTGCTTGGAGCCCGCACACGCCAGCCCAAAGCATCCAGCCTGGCCGCGCAACGTCGCCCCCGCTGGTTCGGTCATGTCCTCCGCCTCCCTCCTGACCATCCAACAAGAGCCATCCTTCAGTTTGACCCGAAGGCCGCAGACTGGAAACGACCACAAGGCAAGTCCCGCACCCGATGGCTCGACGTCATTGCAGGCGACCTCCAACAACATGGAGTTACCATGGAGGACGCAGAGCAGCTGGAGCAAGACCACCAGCGATGGACAACACTGGTTCACCTGGTCGGCCCAATGCACCGGGACAGGACACCCGCCCCATGGCAGGAGTCCTAGTAGTAGTGGTAGTCATTAATGCCAACTCCCATCACCGCGGTCGTGCCCTGTCAGGAAGCCGGGCTACAGGCTCCGAGCGCCGGTGTGCTTGAAGGGCTTGATCCGTGCACAAAGCGGGGCTTGGTTCTGATTTCTGTGAATGAAACTAGTTCCATGATCCGTAATCGGAACCGGTTACGAGAACGGAAACAACTTCACGCTCCCCCGAGAGGCTTTCAGCAGCACAGATAGAAGGAGCTCCTGCCTGGACCAGGGACCACTGTCCCACTGACAGAGAAACACAGCTACATTTTATTTTTTTTCAGAAAACAGTATCTCGTAAACTCAGAAAAACAGAGCTTTTTTTTTTTTTTTTCCGGAAAACAGTATCTCGTAAACTCAGAAAAACAGAGCTTTTTTTTTTTTATTCCGGAAAACAGTATCTCGTAAACTCAGAAAAACAGAGCTTTTTTTTTTTTTTTCCTGGAAAACAGTATCTCGTAAACTCAGAAAAACAGAGCTTTTTTTTTTTTTTTTCCGGAAAACAGTATCTCGTAAACTCAGAAAAACAGAGCTTTTTTTTTTTTTTTTTTTTCCGGAAAACAGTATCTCGTAAACTCAGAAAAACAGAGCTTTTTTTTTTTTTTTTTTCCGGAAAACAGTATCTCGTAAACTCAGAAAAACAGAGCTTTTTTTTTTTATTCCGGAAAACAGTATCTCGTAAACTCAGAAAAACAGAGCTTTTTTTTTTATTCCGGAAAACAGTATCTCATAAACTCAGAAAAACAGAGCTTTTTTTTTTATTCCGGAAAACAGTATCTCATAAACTCAGAAAAACAGAGCTTTTTTTTTTTTTTCCTGGAAAACAGTATCTCGTAAACTCAGAAAAACAGAGCTTTTTTTTTTTTTTTTTCGGAAAACAGTATCTCGTAAACTCAGAAAAACAGAGCTTTTTTTTTTTTTTTTTTTTTTCCGGAAAACAGTATCTCGTAAACTCAGAAAAACAGAGCTTTTTTTTTTTGGAAAACAGTATCTCATAAACTCAGAAAAACAGAGCTTTTTTTCTTTTTTTCAGGAAACAGTATCTCATAAACTCAGAAAAACAGTGCCGATTTTTTTTTTTAACTTATTTTTTCTCGTAATTATGAGATAATTATCTCATTAATTCAGAAAAACAGAGCCGAAATTATTTTTTTTGTGAATGCAATACGCTTCCGTAGAAAACCTTTTGTCAGTCTATATTTAAATTTCTTTCTGATGTAACAGGGTCTCATATTGAACCTGAGGCAACAATTGCAATGTTTACATTATATATCATTCTTTTCATTTTAATCAAAACTATAAAACAATGATTGCCTTCACCACTCTTCTAGCTCACAGACTAATTCTACTTAAATGGAAAGATAAACCTCCAACATTTAAATATTGGTTTCTGGATCTTTTAGATCATTTAACATTGCACAGCAAAAATTGGAGAGTTGAATCAACTCCCACAGAGTTGATTTTAACTCTTTTTCAGAGTTTATATAGGTCCACACTTTACAGAGTTAAATTAACATTTTCATTGGAGTTAATTATTTAACACTATGCCAGAGTTGCCTTTTTAACTCAGAAACCAGAGTTAACTTTACACTGACTGATTTAACTACCAACACTCACAAGAGTTAAAAAATCGTAAATGGACTGAGCTTATATAGCACATTTTCTACACCTTCATGGTGCCCAAAGCACTTAACAATTCTTCGCATTCACACACACACACACACACACACACACACACACACACCAACAGGCGACCTCAACATGTGGATAGTCAGAGCCAGGATTTGAACCGCCGACCCTTTGGTCATTGGACGACCAACTGAGCCACAGCTGCCCTTCATAATCTCACCGACCTGGGTTATTAACCCATATGGATTTATTTTTTACACTGTCAGAGTTTCTCCTTTAACTCAAACAGAATTAAATTAACACCATGAAAGTAACAAAAATAACACTCATTTTACTTAATTTTCACTCTGAAAGTAGTGTTAATTTTAATCATAAAAAAGTGAATCCATTAAAAATGACTTAAAATTCAATGTGAACAGGATGATTCAAAGAAAGCTGATGCATTTTTTTTTAGAAAATTTATTTTTCCTCTTTTTTCTCTCTGACAGTGTCAGTCTGATAGAAACTGCACAGGTTCACCTGGTTTGAAATGCAGGGGCCAGGCAAATTAACTATGGAGAGACGCAAAACAACACTTCTCCTGAGTTAATTTCCACAGGCTTGTCTAACTCTTACCATTAACCCCAACTCTGAATGACATTTAACTCACAGTGAGTTTAAACTACACTTTGAGAGTGAAAATTGACTCTCAAATGTTTAACCCTGAAATTTCAACTCTCCAATTTTTGCTGTGTGGAAAAAATCAAGTATTCTATAAGAGGATGTGCCAATAAGTTATTCAGTACCTGTAACCTGTTCTGAATCACATAAAAGAGGTAGATCCATCACTTATTACAGAGGGGTCTTATTATTACTAGTCTAATATCTGAGTCTCTTTTTTTTTCATTTATGTATTTATTATTATTACTACTATTATTAATAATAATAATAATAATAACAATAATAATAATAATAATAATAATAATAATAATAATAATAATAATAATAATAATAATTTTATTTAATTATCTTCTTTTTTACGGTGCAACAGTGTGGGTGTCACAAGGGGTGGAAATGAGTGG
Organism: Sphaeramia orbicularis; assembly: GCF_902148855.1. Taxonomy (NCBI): domain Eukaryota; kingdom Metazoa; phylum Chordata; class Actinopteri; order Kurtiformes; family Apogonidae; genus Sphaeramia; species Sphaeramia orbicularis. The sequence goes on along the minus strand of NC_043965.1, from coordinate 45,132,685 downwards.
ACTCAAGTGCACGGTACTGAAGGGAAAGATCGGTTTATTTAACACAAATTAAAACAAAAACAAGGGATAACATAAAAACCTGGATTATTGTCAGAGTCCGTAGATGAAAGAATGTTTGGGTATGGAGCGGGTAGTGATGACCAATGGACCAGCACTGCACGGCTGCAATGCCAAGCCTTAAATAGGCAAACGGGTGACGTGCCGCAGCTGTGCAGAGCTCAGCAGGTGGGTCAGATCATGGGTAATGAGGATGATAGTATGGAGAGGGAGGAGCCAGTGGCCACACAGGCACAGACCGTGACAGTTGGAGGGTTCATGGGTTTGTGTATAAAAAAGTGATGACTGTATTATGCTTTTGTGGATGACTCAATGTGCAATAAAAACACTGAACAAAAAAAGAAGAAAGACCTGTTGAAGGTAAAGGCTGTGAGGCCATCTGCAAGAAGCTCCATGTTCCTGTGACTTCAGCTGCACATATTCAGCAGGTTCAGGTCCATGGGACCGTAGTTAACCTCCCTGGATGTGACCACAAGAAGAAAACTGATGACAAACTGAACAGACTGATTATATGAACGGTAACTAAAGAACCCAGAACAACTTCAACAGAGATTAGAGTTGAATTCCAAAGTCCAGGTCCATCAGTTTCAGATGAAAGCATCTGTTACTGTTTGAGCCAAAGTGGATTTAATGGAAGACGACCAAGGAGGACTCCACTGTTGAAAGGAAATCATAAGAAAGGAGACTGGAATTTACCAAAATGATTATTCAAAAGCCACAAAGATTCTGGGAAAACGTCCTTTGGAGAAATGAGACAAAGCTGTAGTTTTTTGGTGAGTCACATCATCTCTATGTCCACAGATACAAACATGAAACAAAGAAAAGAAGGTTGTACCTACTGTGAACCATGGAGGAGGTTCTGGTATGTTCTAGGGCTGTAGCTGTAGCTGTGATAGAAACGTCTTCTCTCTGATATTAGAACACTGAGCTAGTATCTGTTGGTTGGTAAGTGTAGATGTGTCATAGTTCATTGTCTGCATCTATCCCCTCTCACTGGGGTTACTACTGTAGTAGGACTCCATCAGTATGATGTTCTCCACCCTGCTCCATGACTGTCTGGTTCCATTTGTCCATTTCACATCAGGACGTCCTGGTTCCACAACACCTGACACTGACCTTGTTGACCCCAGTGATGTCCGAGTCCATATGACTGTATTTCTAATATATACTGTATCTATACATAAATACACCTGTAGAACTGAGTATATGGCAGAGTTAACAGTGCTCAGTCTGGACAAGACAAACAGTACAAGGAGGATTTTACTCACTGTCAGATGAAGGGTTTGTCCCAGAGACACGGAGGTATGATTGGACATGTTTTCCCACAGTCAGCCCTGTAACAAAATAATATTAACATCAGCAAAATTATACAATAAAATCATAAATGATCCTCCTCTTACCAGTACCTTTAACAGCAGCCATGACATCATAAAATGTTTGCTTCAGTTTGAAGCCCTCATGATCATCTGATGAAGAAGATGGTGTTTCCTCAAATTCTTCGTAGCTCAGATGTTTTCCGTTGTTTTCTTTCACTATTTGACCCAGTCGTGTTAACAGTTCATCATGACGAAGGTTCTCCAGTTGTAGATATCCACATCTGCATCTACTGATCATGTCTTTTACAGCTGGACGTTGTCTGTATGTTTCTGTGTGTCCTGGACTCTGTTTTCTTGGTGAAATCAGAACCAGTGTTTGATTAAATGACTGATCGTTGAAGTTTTCAAGGATTGATTCTATTCTCTGTTTGTGTTCTTCAGTGAAGTCTTCAGGCTGTAGAACCAGCAGGAACACATGAGGCCCAGGATGTGAAACATCTGAACAGTTTTTTATGAACTTCATCAGCTCATGGTGTGAGATGTCAGACAGTAGATGATTTGGGGTGTTGATGATGACGACTTTTGTCTCTTCTATTGTTCTACTGATTCTCAGACAGGAGGTGGGTTTGTAAATGAACACATCCTGATCCAGGATCAGGTTTCCTACTGAATTCTTCTCAAACCAGTTGTTCCCCAGAAGAACAACCCTCAGCTCAGACACTGAAATGACAAATAATGTAAATGCTGAATGATTAGATGTTAAAGGACTGTGTTTGAGTTGATTCAAAGCCTTGTCTGATGACTTGAACTGTTTGATGACTCATGCTGAATCCCATTTAACCCCTGCCCCCCCACCCCACCCCCCGCCCCCCTTACCCCTACCCCTCTGTTTTGCACGTACACATGAAGTTGTGGTGTTGTCCCCATTCTTGATTAGTCAGAGGGGAGGGGCTAAGGTGAGGGGCTAAGGTGAGGGGCTGTGTAGCCCTTGAAATGGAGATTTTTCAGGATCACACTACAAACAGAGGGGTAGGAGAAATCTCCCATAATTCTGTTCAAATCATCGGTCAGATGGAGGTAAACAGCAAAAAAGTGCAGCACCAGGGGTGCTAGTGAGCAGGCAGTGGAGAAGGTTGCAAGATTGGTGAGCTCTGCATAAAACTATATAAAAGTCATATTAAATGACATTTTGATTGGAAATGTCATACGCCTAAACCGTCTTAGACTATGTGGCATCATCAAGATGATTCTCTTTTTTTTTTCTACATACACTGAACAACAAAAGAAACGCAAGTATGTTTCAGTATTGGTTTATACGGAAGTTTTATTATGAATATTGGTTTCATATGAGATATTTATATCCAGCTGTGAAATTTACAGTGGGTCTCTCTTGCTGTCCTTGTAGCACTGAGATGACGGTCACGGAGATGGGCCAAGCGAATATGGCGATCCTGATTACGAGTGGTCACACGTGGTCTTCCGGATTTTGGTCTGTCCCGAGTGGTCCCTGTGTCACAGAATCGTGTCCTCAGCCTACTGATGGTGGACTCGTGCACTTGCAGATGTCTGGCAATGTTGCGAGCCGTTAAACCAGCATCAAGCGTACCAATGGCGCGTTCTCTCAGATTATCGTTAAGGCGAGGCATCGTGGTAATGCAGTAACTTTTGAATCTTACCATTTCTTTTTATAGCCCCTGGATAAACAAAGGGAATTGCCACTCCCATTTGTTGCTCCCACTACCATATCACTTAAAACGTACCACACCTCCGATACTTTGTACACGTGCTCAACCACTCGTGGTCGTATTTGCCTGCAAACATACGCTCCAATAGTTACAACTCACTTATTGTAATGTGTATCTCAGTTGACAACTCAACAGGACAGCTGAACTCTTGCCTAAATTAACGACCAAAACTTGCGTTTCTTTTGTTGTTCAGTATATGTAAACGGCGCACAACCTACGCAAATTCAAGTACATGGGTAAACCTGCTTCCACCAGCAAGCTAAAATCTGACACAGTTAGCCACATGCCTGACACGTCCAAGATGACAGAGCAATCCAAAATAATGGAACTCAAAGCTGATCTACAATCATTTATTAAAACTGAAATGACTGTCCTTTTCCAAGGTGAGCTGAAGAAGGTAATAGCAAGTGAGTCTGACACAGTTAAACTGGAGCTACAAGCATGCAAGCTAGAAATGGCTAATAGCACCTCAGCCCTTCACTCAGACTTGGATACAATTAAACCACAGTGTCAGACATGGAAAAGGGGCTCTCTGGCTTTTCAGACGACATCACCACACTACAAAATACCATTCAAAAACTGGAGAAGAGTGTGTAAAAGCTGCAGGAGAAGAGCTTTGAGATGGAGGGACAAATGTGGAGATCTAACATCTGTATATTAAATGTATCTGATGAAGTTCCAAGCACACCACTTTGGGTTTCAAACTGTTTAAAGAAGCCCTAAACTTGGACAAAGATGTGCTGATTGACAGATCTCATCGCTCTTTACAAGCACAAAAAGCTGACAGTAAACCCAGAGCAATCATTGCAAAGATGCATTACTATGAAGACTGTATGGACATTCTCCGCCGTGCACAGGAGGCTGGAAGGCTCTGTCACAACGGTTCAACTATCTTCATCTTCCCAGACTACCCACTGAGTGTGGCCCACGCCAGATCAGCTTTCAGTGAAGTCAAAAAGCTCCTACAGGGACGGGAAGGTGTTGAGTGGATCCTGACAGATGGATTCTACCAACGTACATACTATTAAACACATTAACCTGTGTTCACATCATGTATTTCTGTCCTAATCTTGTCATCGTATATTCGGTCTAAACCCTGTTGGACTCACCAGATGCTGTGGCCATGATCCAACTCTTCCAGACATGGACAGATTCAGCCTCTGCAGCATCTGATAGAACCGAAACAAAACAACAGGACAAATACTAAGTGAGTAATGACAGATGAATGCAGGGCGTGTCAGTATGAAATATTTCTCTGAAACAGTGAAGACATGAGGCTGTCCCTTCTCCGTCAACAGTAGATCTTATTAATTCAACACATTACTGTCTGAATCTGTCCATTCCAAAGTCCATGAATGTCCAGGAGTCCACAAGTACAACCCAATAAAAGTCACACTCACATCCTGTTACTGAAGACTGAACATATTTACTGCTTCAAACCACAGGAAAAGTACATCTAAGTACCTTTAAAGAGGGACTGAAGGCTTCTATAGCTGATAGTGTGATATAAAGGAATACCAGAGTGTATTTGAACTGAACTACTGTTCATTCAGTCCCATTCTGGACTAAAGTACATGTAAGAACACACACAGAAAGGGATTTCCTGTCACAGTAGAAACTAGAAAAGCACTCGGAGAGCGCAGACCTCCGCCAAGGCAGATCAATGCCGCCCCCCCCCCCCCCCCACCACCACCACCAAAATTTAATCATTTGTTCCTTGTGCCAGTATCAACATTTCCTGAAATTTTCACCCAAATCCGTCCATAAGGTTTTGAGTTATCTTGCACACGGACAGACAGACAGACAAACCAACGCCGGCAAAAACATAACCTCCTTGGCGGAGGTACTAAAACATTTGCATTTATATCATAAAATACAAACACCATGTAAAGTCATAAAATACTCTGTAGTCATATGTACAGTGTGTGGGTCCTGGAAGACACTGTTCAGGTAAAATAATCCAAACACTTTAGCGTTAAATAAAGCCGTTTTTCCTCATTGTTAAACCTGTATTTACAGTAAATTTATGACCTTTTACACTTCAGCATCAAACTATGAATTTACATCATAATAGTCTGGCAGAAAACATGGATTATCTAACTGTAGAAGCACTTATTAACAGGATTTACCGTGAACTCACCTGTAAACAGTGACTACCTAAGAGACGGAGAAGCGAAAGTAAACGCTGCCTTCAAGTCCAATGGGAAATACTATTTACGCCCCCTCACGTCTTATTTCCATTGGAGAACGGGGGGGGGGGGGGGGGGATCAGGGATTAAAGCAAAAATTTTTCATCTGACTGAAAATTTTCTTCTGGTCAAAATCATTGGCCACTATTAAAAATGATGCAATACAATACTACTATAGCGTACAAGTTTATATAGTCAAATTTGGCAATACTGTAAAACACACTGAATGGGAGAGTGTACAGGTGTAGAAGATTAGTAACATGGATAGAAAAAATGTCATGAGTGGTATTGGTGGGGGGTCTGGGGGTCCTCCCCCAGTAAATTTTTAAAGCTTCAGGTCAATTTTGGTGCTCTCTGGTTAATTTTAAAGGGTATGAAAACCTTTGAAGTGAAAATAATAACTGGAAGAAAACCTTACTGCAAAAAATGAGTGAAAAACTTTTTATTTAACAATTTAGGAACTCCTAAAACATCACTCCAACTCCAATAGCACATGAATTTTGGGGAAAATGTCTGTGTAAATGTAACCCTAACCAACTAATCTTTTATTTTTTCTGCTTTTTGGCACTGAAACCAAAAGTTTCAAGCTTGGTCATTCCAGATGCACGCTTGTTTTATTCTTATGCAGTCGGGCGTGTAACCGCATACGGCGGCGGCGCGCACAACCGCACGCACGGGAAAGACACATACACACAAACACACACACACACTAGTCATATACCGGCAACAGGAGATAAGCTATGAACCCAAACATGAAGGTCCATGTAGATCAGTTCTGTCTTCTTCCCTTTTCGCTGTGCTTCTTTCATAATGAAAGCTACTTGTTAGCACTAAACTAAAGTTAGGCTGGAGGCTGAACTTCGCCAAAGCTGAACTTGTCCATGTGTTTCTGAGGCACAGAATGAGCAGTGTTTCCTTCCAAAGATAAATAGTCATCAATCTCTCCTCACGACATAAAAATAAAGAAGTCATCTTATTATCATCACTGTTAAACCTGTCAGCCCCCTGTGCGTGGTGTGCCTGTGTTAAACACCTGCACATTCAGGACAGCAGACCCAGGACAGGATCGCGGTGCCGACTGGACTCTGCGAAACACGTGGGGAAGTTACTTCAATATGACTTTTTTCCCCCCTCAGTTTTTCCATTTGACGGAAATCTGTCGTGGTGACGGAGAACTTTAATCCCTGGGATAGATCCACGAACTACAGAGATGAAAATAACCTTTGACCTTTACAACATGGCGGAGAGCAACGAGGGATTCATCACAAATGATAAACAATACTTTTATTACCGTTCTGCTGCTGTTAGCTGATGGTTTTGCATATTTAAAGTAGTTTACACAACGTATCAAAGAAAACCTAAAAGAACATGTAGCAGCTGACGTACAGCAGGTCCCCGTTAATTATGTCAGACATTTGTATTTCACTGAAACAAAAGCACCTGAACACAACACACTCATAATTTAGAATTCACAGGCGGAAAGAATAATTTTCCCGATGGCACTTGAAGGCACCATTTTTCTTTTCTTGGCTCAGTTCCTGTGTTTTGATTGGACACCATAGTGCAAGTGGGCGTGGCCAAAACATGTCAGCATGAGACTGTAAAGTTGTTGGATGGTTGTTTGTGTTCAGGTGGAACTGCAGTTTATTTTAGGGCTCAATTTAGTGTCGGCAGGATTTTCACATGAAATGAATTTACTCCAAAAACTGAAGATGATGATGATGTTCCCTGGTCTGTGGGTTCAGTCACAGACCTTCTCCACTGATTCTAACATATGTTCCCTGGTCTACAGGTTCAGTCACAGACCTTCCATGCACAGAAACATTCTCCTACTGGGTTCTGCAAATCACTGTATGGTGGAGGGCAAATATTAATGAAACTCTGGTAGTCGGGCCTTGCAAACCCACGAGTTCCGAGGAGGTGAGTCCACATCTGGTGGAGTTCTGGAGCCTGGGACCAGGACCAGCCATGTTCTGGATCACAGACCACAGATGGGACCCATGGACCAGGTCTACATGGTCTTCATCTGGTTGTTGTTTTATTGGATGTTTAGCGTCATTTTCATCCTGTTCATCTGTTCCAGTTCTGTGGAAAAGTATGAACATGAAGGTAGAAGATGAAGGAGTTTAGTTATAGAAATGAAAAAGGATTCATAAACACTTTCATCATTATACAAATAATGATATTATATTGTTTTTTTTATAATGTTCTCATTTTTAGATTAACCCTTAAAGACCCAAACAGCCACCAGTGACCAAACCCATCTACTGATCTACACTGTTTAATAACCTGTGAACCATTAAACCTGTTAATACGTGGAAATAATTCATGTAAAATACAGTTCCTCATCTTTTTATAGTCATCAGATATGACCATATTTGGATGTTCAGAGGCCCCGTAGTTGCCGTGGAAACACCGTCATCTTCTCCAACATTGATTCCCCAGTAAAACCCATGGAGCTGTGGATGGAAACACTGGGTTTATGTTCAGTTAATGACAGATTGGACTGAAAAAGACACTGTTTATTCAGTTTGATCTGATTCTGATATTATGACACTTAACTTTAATCTGAGCTTTTATGAACATCTACATGATCAGTGAATTAAATATAGAAAATACATGATTTATATCGAACAGTACAAAGGATAATATAATGAAAGAAAATACATCACTTCAGAACGGTTAAATGTATAATAAAATATAATATTAATAAAAATAATACAACATTCAGTTACTTTTGTGAAACATTTTTAACAAATATTTAAGAAGTCTGAACTGACTTTGAAATGCATTTGGTTTATCTGAAATAAAAACCTTATTTGTTAATATCTGAAAATCTAACTCTCCACACTAACATTATGTGTCGGTGTGGTGTCAGTATCTTTTTTTGCACTAAATGCGTTTTACAGTTTTATTTGAACCCTCACCTGAACAAACTCAAAGTCAGAACCGACCTCAGTCCCCTTTATTATATTAATATGAAGAGAGAGGGAGGGGGTAAGAGAGAGAGAGAGAGAAAGAGAGAGAGAGAGAAAGGGAGAGAGGGGGAGTCAGAGAGACAGAGAGAGAGAGAGAGAGAGAGAAAGGGTTAGACAGAGGGGATGAGAGAGAGAGAGGGAGAGAGGGAGAGAGGGAGGGTTAGCCACACACAAACCCAGACAGACAGACCCGCCTACTGCTGTCCATCAAACTGAACTATACTAGTCAACATTTGCTAGGGTTCAGTTTTATATTTGCACAATAATTGATGTTGTATAATATTTTGGGTGACTTCATATATTATGTGTGTACTTTGGCTAGTCATGTAAAGAAAAATGGACCAAAAATATTACTCTACTAATTCATCTATAATAATGAAGGATAAGATCAAATGTTCAGTGTCAAAGAAATCCCTTTATTTGGAGCTCCATAGAAAGAGATACCCCTCAGACAAAGACTGAGATGGTCTGACTCCAAAAATACAAATCACCCTGTAGTCTTCTGTCTCCCATGAGAAAATTATGATGTGTGGAAAGTGTTTTGGTTAGTGTCAGGAACTTAGAGATAAGACCCCTGTGAGAAATGTGGGTTTGGCCTTCTACTGTGGACACAACACAAAAGAGGTCCAAACTGCTCTATAATACACAGTGACATGAATATATCCGAAATAGAGTTAGAAGCCTATATGATATATGAAATATATATGAATATATATGGATATAAGTAATATTTCCATTACATACCAATTAGTAGAGTAATATTTTTTCCATAACAATTGGTGTCAGAAGTGGGATAGCTGAAGTTCCGCCATGTGACACTCGAAGGCGTCAGACAGGTTAGCCACCAAGAATCCACCATCTAGGGGTTCTCCTCTACCTCACTGAAAATCTTAAGAGACGAGAGGGTCTGATGCCTGGAGTGAAACTGGTCGACTTCACGTCTATTCAACGAACTCAATACTCTACTTCCTCGTCTGAAGGGTGAGATATATTTTGAAGCATTTGCTTATTAATCAAATTGGGGGAAAAAAAAAAAAAGGAAAAAAAAAGAAAAAGGAAAAAAGAAAAAAAAAACAAATAAAAATAAAACAAAAATAAATTTAAAAAAATATATAAAAAATTTAATTAAATTAAATGTCATGTCTATCTACTTGGGCTGACTGTCATTAGGGGCCTGTAGTAAAGAAGTCTGGTATTAAAGTCAGACTTAACGTGGTTAGGTCCACAGGGTTTTTAATCCACTTGTACCTGAGAAACGAAGTGTGATAGGCACAGGGACGCCTGTGTTCAATATCGTTCCTAGTATTCCTCTATGATGGTTTAGGAAATCTCTACTTAAGACGGGGGTGTAGGGATGGATGTGTGTGATTGGTCTTTTGTTATGGCTTATTCTTAGTGATCAATGAATGATCAAAAGGGGGGAGTATGTAATGGAAATATTACTTATATCCATATATATTCATATATATTTCATATATCATATAGGCTTCTAACTCTATTTCGGATATATTCATGTCACTGTGTATTATAGAGCAGTTTGGACCTCTTTTGTGTTGTGTCCACAGTAGAAGGCCAAACCCACATTTCTCACAGGGGTCTTATCTCTAAGTTCCTGACACTAACCAAAACACTTTCCACACATCATTATTTTCTCATGGGAGACAGAAGACTACAGGGTGATTTGTATTTTTGGAGTCAGACCATCTCAGTCTTTGTCTGAGGGGTATCTCTTTCTATGGAGCTCCAAATAAAGGGATTTCTTTGACACTGAACGTTTGAACTTATCCTTCTTTATTTTTGACGAATTAGTAGAGTAATATTTTTTCCATAACAAGGTAAAAAAAACATACATTTTTATTGCACTTTCAGGCAAAAGGGTGATACAACCCTAGAAATTAGAGTTCACAACAATTACTCTTCCAATTTTGTTTTCACTGAAACCACTCAGAATGTTCTGAAACACATACGGTGTGATGTCAATAATGTGTGTGGCCACCATCCGCATCCGCAGGCTGTACTCCACTGGGAAAATAAACTGTCAAGTTTCCAGAATTACACCCTCGAATATAGCAAAGTTATAGTCCTGATCCCTAGCAAATGTTGACTAGTGTATATTTGTCCAATAGTAGAAGTGCTGTTACTAGTGGAACTACCACTAACCAGGGTAATGTCTAATGCTGAACTGGTCCAAATCTGACCTGGTCACACATGGTCATCTACTATATGAACATTAAAAACCTCAAAGACTGAATGATTTTAATAAATTGTGTTAAATCTGAACCTTCAGTCCATTTTAGAACCTGAACCAAACATAAAATCATTCAATGTCAGACTTTCAAACCCTGTTATTTCAGTTGGTTTTCCAGCTGTAAAATGTCCCAGTGAAGGTTCAAATGGAAGCACTGTTCATTTCTATGATTAGACAAAGACATTCAATCTACCTTGAACAATGCTTTAGTGTCTGACACAAACACAGCTGGTGAAAAAAGAAAAATGTCTTTGGACTTCTTTAGTAGAAATGATAGTTCATATATTTTAGTTTATATTTTAATTATTTACAGCGCACACACAAACAGTTTTCAGAAAAGTAGAAAGAATTTAAAATGACACTGATTAATAATCTGTGCAAATGTGGACGAATGAACAAATGGACATTTTTGTTTCATTTTAGTAAAATAGGTTTTAAAATAGTTTTTTTATAAGTACAAAAATGGAATTCATATATAGTTCCAAATACTTGTTTTACTGGATGATAAAACATGAATTATCTTGATATATTTAATTGTACTTCACATTTAATATATTTTTATTTTGTTTTTAGAATTTGAACAAATATGTTATTCACATTATAATCAAATGAAATGTTTGGACCATAAATGGAGTTGAACCCTTACGTTCTCCTGTGGCATTTTTACACATTTTTCTCAAGTTTTTCATTTTGGGGGTGTTTCTGTTAGTTCTATTTTTGAAACTCAGTGTCTTTAACTCATATATGTCAGTTTTACTCAGTGTGAATTATCCCTCCATAACTGGTGGTACTCCCTTCACTTCTTTGACCATCGTGCTCCACCACCACATCAATATGAAAAGTCGCACTCACCATCACAGTTAGCGTTCAGGTAAAGGATACGTGTGTTCTCTGCCCTCATCATGTCCTATGGACCTGCTGAATGTCCTCCTGCTGAATGTAGAATCCATTTTACCTCTAAAAACTGTAATAGACTTGGTTTAAATGCAGACTTAGCTTATCCTGCTAAGAAGTTAGTTAACGTTAGCATGGACTGGACCAGCCTCAGTGGAACTATGTAAAGTAATTAAACTGATAAAGACATCAGCTTGTATCTATAAACCAACAAAACACTTCAATAAGGTGGTAAAATAATACATGTTCAACAGGATAGACGTTTATTAACTACTTACATTTACCAATCCACGTCAGTATCATGACAGTGGAACTGAATTTTCCAGACAGTCTCTGTCTCTGACGTCAGTTGGTTCAGCTGCTTTTGGCGCCGTCGTGGTTCAAATGGTACGGTCCACAACAGGGGTGTCTGAAATGGTTTTACATTCAACTGTTCCTACTCTAAGAACAGGACTGGGCTAGGATTGTGTTATTATTTTCACAAAATCAGAAGAATTACGCGACCCTCCCTAAAACTGATGTTTGTGTCTCTTTAGGGGGTCTGGGTCTTCATCGGGGGGTACAGACCCCCCCCAGTACCCCCGTAATTCAAACTATGGTGGAAGGAGGACATTATTGAACCTCTGTTACCGGCATCAGGTCGCGTGCTTACAGCCATTAGCTGCAGGAAAAAAAAAACAAAACAAAAAAAACAACAACAACAACAGAATAAAGTGGATTTGACTTCAGTGTAAAGAGGACAGACTTGGACAGAGTTGGTTTATTGTTTCGTTATGAGCCTCGTGTTTGTGTCGATAACGGGCTTTTGACTCTATGACGGACTGACGGTAGCACATTAGCGAAATAATGCTCATGAGCTAAGACGCCAATGCTAATGCTAAGTTTAGTCTACAGTGTTTGATCCTGTTATAAATGAAGCTCAGGTCTATGTTGGTTTGTTTTAGAATGAGTTTATGGATCATATCCAAACTATTCTGTCATATTGGAGCTGGTGAGTTCATATTTCTGTCTTCAAGACGTCTATTATCATCTTCTAACTGAAAAACATTTATTTATTTATTTTTTATCCTGGGTTTCATCTGTTATCTGACTTATGTTTGTCTCAGCTGTTTTCTAAACTGTCTTTAACTTTTTGATTTATCCTTTAGACTGTATCTGTAATAAACTGATTAAAACATTAAAAAAAACAATAGACAGCAATGTGGATTTCTGCATATAAATCTTTAAGCAAAAATCCTTTATTCTCAGCGTAGATAAAACACTCCTCAGTATCTGCCTTCATTCATAAATCTTTCTGAAATGTATTTAATTTCATTTGGTTACGAATATTCTGAAACTTTTAACTCAAGTGTTGATTGGAGCAAATCTAAATCCCTGTTGTCTCAGTGAGTTTTGATCAATAGGTTTCAATACAGAAAGAAATTCAAATGAACATGGAAACTATGGGAGTTAATGCTGTTCATTTTGAAAAATGTTAAATATTAACTACACAAAGAGTCTCTACTTCCTGTCAGTTAGTGTTAAATGAACAGACACTTTGTGGAGACACTGACACCGTACATCCTGTTAGACTTTACTCTGTAGACTGTTTATTTACTCTGTTTTTAAATCTCTTTTTAAATACATGACATTAAACAAGGTGAGACAGAAACAGTATCTCTACTCTCTGTTTGGTATGCATCTACGTCTGCTGACGTTCCAGAACGTCTACTCAGACTGAGATTAACATCAGGACAAACCTAAAAGACAGTCCAACTAAGCTCCTCCCACTGGCGCTGGTGGAACCTGTGGGACCAGGTGAGGTTCTGTTCCATTTCAAGACACCGTCCACCTGAGACACACCAACACTTAGACCCTTCCGTCAGCGTTCCACAGGTCAATTTTCTCTTCTTTCTCTGGGTTCAGTCTCATTTTTGTGGTTTCATTTGTTCTCCATAAACTTTCATCAGTTTAGTGTCGTTTATTACTGGTTACCCCGCCCCCTGAAGGGGATTAATCTGTACAGGGTTGGGCCAAATTCCCCAGATATATATTTACTGAAACCACCCCAGTGTTCGATAATTGTGTCACTTTTTCTGCTCAGTTTCCCCAGCATCTTCTCATATGTAGCTGTTTCTGTCATTTGAATATGATTTTTATATTTAACAAATATTGAATATGAATGAGAGTGGATTGATGCCAAAATAAGATACAATAGGTGCGAGGGGCGGGGTTTGTTGAAGCTGGCACCACTTGTTACCCCGCCCCCTGAAGGAGAGGCAAGGGATATTAATTTTGGTTTGGTTTGCTTGTTTCTTTCTTTGTTTCTTAACAGTTTAGCAGCAAAACTATTAGTTGAATTCAGACCAAATTGGGTTTATAGATTGCCAGTGACCCAGAATGTATCTGATTACATTTTGGGAAAATTAGGTCAAAGTTCAAATTCTTAATGAATTTTTTAAATCTTTTTTTCTTACCATTTACTTATAATGGGCAAAATTTCACATGTCAATAAAAACATCAATTTTGTTTCAATTTCCTTCAAACTTGGCACATACATAGAGGCAATTGATATACTCATATCAGTACATGCATAGATATGATGACATCAGCTGGATCGATGCCAAAATAAGCTACACTTTGTGTGAGGGGCAGGGTTTGTTGTGCCTGGAACCACTGGTTTGAAATGGTTTTGGTTGGAGTTCAACCATTGGATGATGTTCCATGGGCTCCATTTGTCTTTGCAGATTCAGGAAATACCCTCCGATGTCTGACTGGGACAATCATGTGAACTGAAGTCGTCCATAACAGGAGTGAGTTTCACTGGACCATTGGGGACATTTCCATCACAGCGTCATTAACACAGTGAGTCTGTCACAAACTCAAATGTTTGTTGTTGAAATGACGCTTAGAGACCAGAACCTTTGTGCAGTAGAACCTGAACAGAACACATCCAACACATGTTCAACACACAACATGGATTTTCTACCACACGTTGTTGATGTGGACTCACAAAGCACAGTCGACTGATACTAAACAACACACTTTGGGTGGATGGACTCGGGGTTAAAGGTCGTCCTGAACCCTGTCCAACAGTCATGGCCTTCACAGAGAGTTCAGGTCTGGGATTCAGGTCCTCCTCTCAGACAGGTTTAACCCTTTATGGACCCTTTTCAGAGGTCCATTCCTCCTGCACACTGTGGGAACTCTGGTATTTTACAGATAGTGTCCTGGTGTTGGGTTCCTGTTCCTCTGTTCCTTCAGTCAATGGCAAATTTCTGTGACCCCCTGTTCCTCATACGTTGCGGTACATATTGATGGAAGTAAAAGGGTGTTCATTCAAAAAAGGTTGAGAACCACTGCTTTAAACAGTCGACTTACTTCCAGTCTTGTGTAAGTTCCTTCCAAACTGTAATCCATTACTGATTACCTGTTACTGATTGAAAGTAATTCCTTAGCTTACAATATTACTGTCTCAGAACTGTAATATGTTACGACTCCTGTATTACTTTTGACTTAAGTACAGACTCTCATCATAAATGGCCCATGTACAGTAGAACCAAACCCCCTCAAAGTAAAATAAGTACATGCGCCCCAAAGTTCATGTGGATGGATAGCTCAGTAAGTAATACTACAGTCTACAATGTTCAAAACCCAGGCAGGAACGCTTGCATTTTTTCCACATTTTACATGTTTAAACAGGGGGCATGTCTGAGGATGCCAGTGGATGAATCCACAATTGATATAGAATTCTAACTAGTCCTAGGAACGTTAGCTTACCTTGTCATTGCTGATCACAGGGATCATGCTAACTAGCTCCTGTAAAGCAGGGTTAGGGTTAGTAATAGTGTAGCCACCTGTCCCAGTTTATCAGGATTGTCCTTCTTTGTAGCCTGTCCTGGAACATTTGTAAATTCTCCTGGGACACGGAATTTCTCGGTTTTTAATGGACTATGTCAATGCCGTTATGAAAAAATTGAGGGTTAGCAATACATAGCACGCTGGTTTAAAGGGGTCATATTTATCTGAACCCACTTTTATTAGTTTTTGGTTCATTTATTTGTGTATTTGGACCCTAACAGTTCAAAAAGTTTGAATTTAAACCCTCCAGCTGCTGCAAAGCTATCTTTATATTCATTTTGGCAAAAATCAAGTGGATTTCTACAACCTGTTTTAATTCCTTCTTAATTTGTTACGTCTATAACTAGTTACATCACGACATTTGCATGTGTAAGGTCAAAACTTCTGATGACCACTTCTCTGAGTACGACATAATTGTTTCTCAGCAGCAGCGGTTGTAGTAAAAACTGAAAATATGTCCAAACTTGGAGCCAATTACCTAAAATGTTCAGTTGTTGGTTGAACGGGACAGAGCGGCACAGTAAACAACCTGGAGGGGGCGGGGCCTGAAGTGGCTCATGTGCATTTAAAGGGCCAAAACCACATTTCTGGTGTCATTACTCAGAAATAGGGTTGAAGATGGACCTGTGGAGTTGAATTAATGAAGAACTCAGACCCAAGATGAGTATTTATAGTTTATGTAGACCACAGGGAAATGTTGGAAAATGAAGAATTCCATTGAATAGAAGCAAAATATCACTCCTTTAAGTCCATGCCTGTACTGGAGCCACGCCGTTGTGTGTGTGTGTGTGTGTGTGTGTGTATGTGTGTTTGTGTGTGCATGTGTGTGTGTGTGTGTGTGCACATGTGCGTGCCTGTGTGCTGTCTGCTATCTATCGCGTGGATGAGATGCACTTCACCTGTATCTCTAAAAGGGGCAGCGACACACCCTGAATAGTGGAACTGAATATGAAGTCCATAACATAGCCTATCTCGCTTGTGCATCAGTTCAACTGATGCTTGATAAGAGAAACAGACTGTCAGTTGCAATGGTGAAGGCTGAACTTCAGGTCAAATTGAATTTTATAATATCATGCCCTGAATTCAAGACGCTCATTGAAGAACAGACGGCAGGTAGAGAAGGCAAGCACAAGCAATGCACACAGTAGTACCTGAGGAATCAGGTAAGCTGTTTCCATTCATGAGAATACTTGATGTTTAAAATAATCAGTGCATACTATCTGCAAAACACAGTTCTGTTGCGTCAGTTGGCGGATGTCTAAGGGACATTTTTGCTCATGCAGGTGGGCCGTGGTATGTTGTGTCATCAATATGTCCAGGTTTTTTGGTGTGTTTTTTGTCAGACACATGTGGCAACCCTAGTTAGTAATGAGCATACGTCCATGTGGACAATGGACTGTCTTCTGACGTCTTCACCCGTTGGTTGAACACCAACAGGAAGTAGAACTTTTTTGATGCATGTTTAATTTCTTAGGGTCTCACAGTCTTGCTGTTTTTGTTTTCATTTGAGCAATTACATTATTAGCAAAAAGTGTGTTGTAGTGCAAGTGCTATTGAACATGTACAGAGTCAAATATGTCTGAAAAGGGATTAGTAATGCCTTATACTACTGTGTTACAGCAAAAAGTACTGTTACTGTAATGCATTACTTTTGTAATGCGTTACTCCCAACACTGGTTATTTCAGAGATATGAGAACTCCTACTTGGATGATCAAACACACTGACCTTTGACCTCTGATGTCACCCTCAGTTATCAATTCTAAACCATCAGCTGTTAGGTCCAAATAAACCACATGTTCAGGTTTGAGTCCAAACACTTAAACCGACAGAACATTAGTGTCATTAAAGGTTCTGTCCAGGTTTCCATTGGAGAACATGAGCAGTGAACACAGGTCAGAATCACAACCTGCTGTTTCTGATTTATAGGTGATTCAACCACTTCCTCTGGCCATGTGACCTCTGGCCATGTGACCTCTGCTCTGGACTGGTTTAGTCCTTCAGGTTTTAATGGAAATCTGAGAAACCATCATCACATGGTGTTGGTCAGAGACTGTAAACCAGTAGACTAAACCAGTTCACCTTCAACATTTCCCATGTATTTTCTTCCTAGACTGTGAGAATCAGCTGTGCTGCTCCTTCCCTTCAGGTCCCATCATCAGCTCCAGGAGGACACCTAGTGGTCTGACAGTAAAACTACAGCAGTTTTCAGTGTTGGTTTTGTGGCTGATGTGGATTCAGCAGAATGGATCAGTGTGAGGACAGAGAGGAGGGAGCCCCTCCCCCAAAGACCACCGACAGGACCCGTTCAGGACCTGGACCTGGACCTGGACCTGACAGACTGCCCAAAGCTCAGAGGTGAGACCACCATCTAGATCTGTCCACGACTGTTCTCCATGTCCGAGCTCAGCACTAAAACCACTGACATCACTATTCACAGATCGGGACCAGGACCGGGACCCAGTTGTGTGTCACTGAAGAGTGATGACTCCAAGCATTTTCTTATTGACTTCAAACAGGATTGTTCATCAGAGTCAGCGTAGGTGGTCCTTATTCAGACCTTTAGACCCCAGTGTGACACTAAACCACTTGTATGTAAATGTTGATCCAACCACAGACTCTATGGATGAACGGATCCTCCAGGACTCAGCAGGAAACTGGGTTTGGATTCCCTCATGTGATGTAGAGTTGTGTGTGTTCCGGTTCAGTTTTCAGTGCCATGTTTCCATACAGTAGTAGGTCTGTCCATCAGCTGGGTGGAAATCTGATGGTTGGCTGTGGACACACGGGTCCAAATAGTCTGTCATTAGATTCACCTGGTTGGACTCAAGAACATCTGACTAACAAATGCAGGAACTACATTATTGATTTATACTCTAGAATTATTCATCACCTGATGAACTTGGAATGAACTCAATGATCCTGATCTAATGGTTCAGTGACTTTCATTGATCTGTGAGTTTTTGGATCAGATTCACACTTTATTGATCTTCAGTGTATTGATCATTTTCTTGTTGTTTCTACAGTTTGTTTAAAGACTAAACACTTTGTTTTCCTGATGACCAGGATCCACCACAGACCAGAGTCCTCTGGACCTGATCCTGGACCTGGATCCAGTTGTGTGTCCTTCAGGATTGACCGATCCAGGATGGAACCACCAGGTTTTTCCACAGAGACGTAAGTTTGATGTAAATGTCTAATGTGTCGACTGATAGAAAAATTCTGTGATACACTCTGAGACAAAAGAGGGAGTCACTGGATTCTGGAATCAGAAGATTTTACTTGCAAGGTGTCAAGTACATACAGTGAGATGCAGCAGTTGACTGACTAACAACAGGAAGTTTACAGTCTTATAAAAGAACATGAATGTTACATTCAAGTGTACAAATATTATGACGTTGATCAAGTTCACCATTGGCTTAGGTATTCAAAACACGGTGATGCATGGGTTCAGTGACCGTGTTTGTACTCTTCCCCCATCTGCCCCATGGCCTGATCTCCTCTAGGGCAGCAGCCCGATCTGGTCCCAAACTGGATGGACAACAAGTACGCTTTGGTCCCAAACTGGAACAAAACAAGCAGATAGCAAAGAAATGGTAGACATATCCTGAGTGAATATGTTCGGGCATTCCTACAAAATATGTCATCATAACCAATCCATGACTCGTGCTCTGGACACCTGGTGTTTACAGAATATAGTCTAATAGTCTAATATTATATTTTTCTAACATCGACTGTTTATTAAATCGATATTAAACATTGACTTTAGTTGAAAGTTTAGAACGTGTTCATTTTCAGCTGATTCTTCACATCATTGAGTCTGTTTCCATGACCATAAAAATCCAATAACTATTAGTAATCAGATCACTGGAAGAACCAGACCTGAGGCCTTTACATGCACTTAAATGTGAAAATCCTAAACCCTGGTTTAGATGCTCCAGTCCATTATGGGATGTCTTTGGGATCTTGTCCATACATAGTGATGATAGAATTCAACTTCCTGTTATTGTCTTCAGCTCCCGTTTGATGAGGTAACTTCTGTTTTGTATGATTGTAATAGTTTGTGAACATGTGCAGATGGAACAGAACTAAATCCATCCCATGAACCTGTAAACATGTATGAAGACATGGGAGGACTGGACACACATCCAGCCGTGTTCATCTGATTGAATGTAATCAGATTACTGCTGTGATCTGATCAAACACATCAGATTAGACTGCTTACATGGTCACTGGAAGAATCTGACAACTCCACAAATCAACTCACCATTGGGCGTCCCCATGGTTACTGCCAATTCTGCATTCTGATTGGCTGACAGGTGTCCTTTTGTTTAGTCTTCTAGTGACTGTTCAGTAAGTCTTCTTCAGTGTCTGAAATGACATTTCTATGGGACTAAACTCAGTTCAGTCCTGCTGCCATGATGTGGCTGATGGGGACCCTGAGAAACTGAACTCAACTAAACCTGTTGATCAACTCAAACAGTGAGTGTGAAGCTCCAAACACAGTCACATGTTGATTGTCAGTGGGATCAGCAGGACCAGGACACCTTTCCCACTATAGAGGGTCATGTGACTCATGTTGACGTCCAGGTGTGTCCACCTGTTGGTGTGCGTATGGACAGACATAATGTGAACTCATTGTTGATGATTAGTCCACAGAGTAGAGCAGCAGAGCTCAGAGGTTCCCACTGGTCTACAGGATCAGACTCAGCTGGACTCCATATTTAAGGTGTGTACATGTCCAACATCTACTGGTCCATCTGTTCCGTCCAATCATCTCCTGCTGCTGGTTTCAGACCAGTGGACATCACTTTATACAACCTGGACCTGATCTTTGGTCCATGGGTGGACTTTGTGTCTTTCATCGTGTTTTGTGTTCCAGCTGCACTTTTGTCAAGAACGAACTGAAGAAGTTCCACAAGGTTCTGAGTCCAGATCACCCAGAATGCTAAGAGAGTCTGAGTGATGAGGATGAAGAGCAGAGGAGGAGCTCAGAGGCTTTTCTGAAGATCACACTGAACTTCCTGAGGAGGCTGAAGCAGGAGGAGCTGGCTGAGCGTCTGCACCGCAGTAAGACCATTCTGTACAGATTGAACACATGAAAATACTTGGATTTACTGTGAGACTGATGCTTTTATCTGGGTCTGCATTCAGGAAGTCAGTTTGCAGTTCAGCAGCGGAAACTGAAACATAACCTGCAGCAGAAGTTCGAGTGTGTGTTTGAGGGCATCGCTAAAGCAGGAAACCCCAAAACCCTCCATGTAGCTGGGACAGGCTCCAAGCGACCCCTGTGACCCTAGTGAGGATAAAGTGGGTTTAGAAAATGAATGAATGACTGAATGAAAATCTCATCCTTTGGTAGTTATCCTGTAATTCTTACTATGCTTTAGGAAATAAATAAGCAAATCTTGCATGTAAGACTTCTGTTGTTCAAAAAGTAAATTTAAGGCGTTTGCATGTTTATATGCTCTTTAAGTTCAGTCATCCTAGTACAGATTTCTACAGAAGTGATTTAATGACTTCATTTGCTTAACTGGGAGATGATGCTGTGATGTTTCATCATCATATATTGAAATAATGTGTGTTTTCTGTTTTACCTCAAACTAAGGACCATCTGAGGTTCAAACATCATATCAGTTATGAGCACTAAAGAAGTAGTTTGTCTTATTTCAAGTGAATAGTTTGGTCTGTGCTTTTCTCCCTCTCCTCCTCAGGCTGATGACTCACTTTCAGCCTGAATGTTTACATGAGCAGACAGCAGCAGCTCTGAAGCCTGACACACACCAACAGACACACCTGCACTTTTCTGAGGTTATAGATTCATACAGCTGCAGCGTGCACTGTTAATTGTTTGTTCTTCTGTATATATTAGCTCTTATAGCAGTTTGAAAGTGATACTGCTGCTGCTCTGTGCAGAGTTATTGAATGGTGTGGCTGCACCAGCAGACCTGGGACCAGCTGATATCCTACGTCCTACCCATGTACATGATTGCATTAAATAACTAGAAAAGCACTTTGAGAGTGCAGACCTCCACTAAGGCAGATCAGTGGCCCCCCCTCGATCACCACCAAAATTTAATCAGTTATTCCTTGTGCCAGTATCAACATTTCCTGAAATTTTCATCCAAATCAGTCCATAACTTTTTGAGTTATCTTGCACACAAACAGACAACCAAACCAATGCCGGCAAAAACATAACCTCCTTGGCGGAGGTAATAACAGACCTGGGAACAGCTGACAACCTGCCTCTTAATAGAATGCAAAGACATTTATAAAGCAATAAATAAAAGTAGCAGCATTAGTAACACCATTTATTATTGATGTAACAAAGTAAAGATTTTTCTTGCAAAATCTGCCCAAGTGACATTGAAAGTATACTGAAGCTACTTCAAACAGTAAAATTGACCCCAAAAGGTTACTCAAGTAGATGTAGCTCATTATTAACCATCTCTGCTGCTAAAATTGTAACACAATAAATGTATTGGTTTTGCAATTATATGTGTATGTCAATTAAATGTGCATATTTTTAAAACATTCTTTTCTACAGGTGACTTGAAAATGACTCTGGATGTGAATGCGGCAGAGAGAAGTGAAGGTGATGAAGACTCTGATCCTGACCTTAGAGAAAAGTGGATGTATTACATATTATTCTCTTACACCTTCATTTACACTTTATTTGATTGGAATGTAGATCACATAGAATAAACCAGTGTGTATTGTATCTTTTGGTCAGTTGGCATGAAAATTTAGTCAAATCTTTGCTGGCTCAAGACAGTTGTTTCTACACATTTTCATGTACAGGTAATCTCAAAAAGTTAGAAGGAAAATAAGGGAAAAGTTCAATATTCTTTGACTGTTATTTCAGGCATTGAAAACAGGATATTTCAGACTCATTACATATAAACTAAAAGGTTTCAGGCATTTAAAAAAAAAAATTAATTTAGATAATTACAGCCTACAGCTAAAAGAAAAAGAAATGCACCTCAAAATGTTTGAATATTTAATTTCTAGTTTAAGTAAATGAAGATTTCTGCTGTGTAATTCCCATGCATCTGTCAGTCAGGTTCAGTACACATCACCACTATCATGGGGAAGACTGCTGACCTGACAGTTGTCCAGAAGACACTCAGTGACAGCCTCCACAAAGGTAGTCAGCCACAGAAGATCATTGGTCAAAGGGCTGGCTGTTCAGAGTGCTGGATCAAAGCAGATTCTTTTTTTTTTGTAATTATCTTTTTATTATTATTTTTCAGTCAGCATCATCTTAGCATTTTACATCATTTACATGACTTCTATGTATGTAAAGAGAAAAAAAGCAAAAAAAAAAAAAAAAAAAACGCAAAACATTCTCAAACAGGGGAGCATTGACAGAAATAGTAAAAAATATCCAAAGCAACCAAAAATATAGTTAAAGGGAAACAACACATATTTCACATTCCATTTTTTTTCCCTGTATAAGATGAACATTGAACATTTAAAGTGTAGCACGAACCCAGGGTTTACATGGATCTATATGCACAATACTCTTATTCAGTGAAATCAGCTCTTAATAGTGGATCAGAGCAGATTCATGGAAGGTTGACTGGAGGACAAAGTGTGGTGGGAAAAGGTGCACAAACAACAGGGATGACTGCAGCCTGGAGAAGATGGTTAAGCAAAATGGATTCAAGAACTTGGTGGAGCTTTGCAGAGAGTGGACTGAGGCTGGAGTCACAGCATCAAGAGTCCGAAGATGTGACTACAAGTGTCACATTCCTCATGTCAAGTCATTCCTGAACCGGAGACGTCTGAAGAGTCTCACCTGGAGAAGGAAAACTGGATCATTGCTCATAATCCAAGCTGCTTGTAGTCCAGTGTGAAGTGTCCACAGTCAGTGATGGTTTGGGTGCCATGTCATCTGCTGCTGTTGGTCCACTGGGTTTGATCAAGTCAAAAGTCGACACAGCGTCTACCAGGAGATTTTAGAGCACTTCATGCTTGTGTTTGCTGACCAGCTTTATGAAGATGCTTCTGTGTGTGGTGGCTCTTGATGCTCTGACTCCAGCCTCAGTCCACTCCCTGTGAAGTTCCACCAAGTTCTTGAACCGGTTTTGCATGACAGTCTTCTCAAGGCTGTGGTCATTTCTGTGGCTTGTGCACCTTTTGCTGCCACACTTTGTCCTTCAGTCAACTTTCCATGAATCTGCTTGATCTAGCACACTGTGAACAGCCAGCCCTTTCAGCAATGATCCTCTGTGGCTTACCCTCCTTGTGGAGGGATTCACTGAGTGTCTTCTGGACAACTGTCAACTCAGCAGTCTTCATCATGATTGTGGTAGTGTGTACTGAACCTGACTGACAGATTTATGGGAATTACTCACATTTGAAATGAAATATTCTAATATTTACCTCCGCCAAGGAGGTTATGTTTTTGCCAGGGTTTGTTTGTTTGTTGGTTAGTTAGCAAGATAACTCGAAAAGTTCAAGATATGGTTTTTTCATTTTTTTGAGCTATAGCTGTATCTAAATTAAAATTTGAAAAAAAAAAATGCTTTAAACATTTTAGTTTACATGTAATGGGTCTAGAAAATACACAGATTTGACTTCTGAAAGACTTACTTGACTTAATCCTCTTTGCCCGCTCTGGAGCACAGGGCCTCGGTGAAGGATCTCCACCTCCTGCAGTAACAAGCAGTCTGCTTTGCCTCTTGCCATGAGGTGTTGGCGTGGGTTAGATCTTTTGTGACACCTCTTCTCCATGACAATCTTGGCCTTCCTCTTTTTCTTTTCCCCTGGAGGTTCCAGTCCAGTGCTTTTCTGGTGATGGATGTATGTGGCTTTCGGAAAGTGTGACCTATCCATCGCCACTTCCTTCTTCTTATTGTAGTCTCAACTGGCTCTTGACTTGTTCTCTCCAGCAAGGCCTGATTGCTGATCTTGTTTGGCCACCAAATCCCTAAAATGTATCATAATCTTGTGTTGGCAAATGTCTGAAGGTTTTTGATGTTCATCTTTGAGAGACCCCAAGTTTCGCATCCGTACAGGAGAATAGACTTGACGTTTGTTTCGAAGATCCGAAGTTTGGTTCTTATACTGATGTTTTTGGCCCTCCAGTCTGGCTTTAGCTGTGAGAATGCAACTTTGGCTTTCCCTATGTGCCCCTCTATATCCTTAGATGTCCCTCCGTTGCTGACGACACTCCCAAGGTAAGTGAAATCCTTCACTGTCTCCAGCTCTGTTCCTCCGCAGCACAAGGGTCTGGCCTTCCCTGACTTCCTGAAAGAGCTGAGAAAAAAATATAGTTTTTCCACCACATTCTAATGTTTTTAGATGCCCCTGTTTATACTCATGGTCTATTGGCACACTAATCTTCTTTTGTCCACCATTTATTAAATATTTTTTGATTGTCAAAAACAAGTTAGTACGGTTTGGTGAAGATTCTACTTAACTGTTGAGATTTAGGTGAGATATTGTGTATAATGTATTTCAACTGTTGCATTATTCCACAGGAGAAGTGACTCTAGCAGAGGCATAGAGCTCCAAGGGTACAAGCAGAAAGGTTTCTGGTGAGTTTTTAATTCAAGCACCTTGAGTGTGGTCCTGTTCATGTTACTGTAAAGAGATAAAGCACCCTGGAACTCTAGATTAAACTGACGTTTATTTGCATACGCACTGGCTTTCTTTTCCCTTTTATTACGAGACAACATTTTTTTTCAATATTGAGGTGCATTAAAGACAATACAAAATTAAAAGCTTGCCACGTTGATTATTTTAAATACATATTATGCCAAGCTTAGCAACACATTTCAATACTAAAGCCAGTTATCAGGTTGTCAGTCAGCAGCAACCATAGGCATTCTTCAGGAACAGCTCAATTTTCTAGTTTAACATGATTTAATTTTAAATCTAATGTAAACTTTAGTAAATATTTTATTAACCTGGAAACAAACTAAAACATTTATGCTATACTTAGGTGTATTACTTGTTTTCTCGAAAAGAAAATGATATTTTGTTGTGATTTTTGCAGTGCCCAGACGAAGGACAACTGTACAAAGGCCATGGAGCACAAAAGAAGTCGGTGCTGTTATGAAGCATTTCAAAAGCAACATTTCCAAGGGAAGTCTCACAACAAAGACAAAACGTGAGCAGTGTAAAGTTGCAGAGGATCCTGCTATAAGAGAAAGAACGATTCAAAATATTAGAGATTTTGTGAGGAACAGAGGTTTGATGTTGAAAAAAAAAGCTGAAGGGGAGATTAGTATGCATTGTGCAGTAGAGTTTGTTCTGTTCAAGATTGACTAGGGTTGACCCCTGATATTCCATATAATTTTAATGTTCATTCACTTTGGAGGGATGCATTAGACATCTAGTTGTTTTTCTTTTTTGTTGCCTTAATTTAGAGCTAATAGCTGTAGCTGCCCAAAATGGTATTCATGGAGCCTAAGTTTGACCCAGTGAATTAAAGGAACAGCTGAGTGGACAACAGTTTATGGAAGCAATAAAATATTGTAATAAATTATTTTCCCTCTGTGTTTTGTCTCTCAGCGTTAAGACATTATGTATATTTACTGATGGAAAGTTTTGTATTTTGAGGATAAATGTGTACCTTGTGTTTATTGGAAAAACTGGTAGATCTACAGGTATAGCTCAAAAAATTTGAAAAAAATCATGAAAAAGTTCAGTGTTTTTTCTCATTCATTTCAGAAAGTGAAACTCATATATTACATAGACTCATTCAAAATACAGTGAAATATTTCAAGCCTTATTTCTTAAAATTTTGATGATTATGTCTTACAGACAACGAAAACCCAAAATTCAATGTCTCAAAAAATTTGAATATTGCAAAAAATCAATAAAAAAAAAAAAAGAAATTTTAAACAAATGTCTGACTTCTGAAAAGTATGTTCATTTCTATGAACTCAAGACTTGGTTGGTTCTTCTTTTACATGACTTACTGTATCATTGGGTCACGTCATGGAGGTGATCAGCCTGTGGCACTGCTCAGGTGGAATGGAAGCCCTAGGTTGGTTTGATGGTGTCTTTCAGGTCATCTGCATTTGTTGGATCTGGTGTCTCTGATCTTCCTCTGGACAATACTCCATAGATTCTCTATGGGGTTCAGATCAGGTGAGTTTGCTGGTCCATCGAGCACAGTAACACCATGGTCATTGAACCAGCTTTTGGTACCGTGGGCAGTGTTATGGAAATGTTCAACTGATAACCCACACACAGAGGAGGAGAGAAAGTTAGAGTTAAAATAAGTGCATTTATTGAGAAGTCAATCACAGAGAAACTCTGTAAGTGAAGTCTGATTAAACATGAGAATACTAAAGATTATATAGACCTAAAATCCAACCCCCTCGTACCATGGTCACACCCAGATGACATCCCCATACGTATATCGTACCACTCCATACCATCCCTTCCCGTTCCACGTGGAAGAGGTCATATTGACCTCTTAACCCTAACCTTGTTTAAATCATATCTAGCGTGCAGGCGCCATCACCTATCTGCACATCCAGACATTTAGGTGTTTGGGTTTAACTCAAGGCAAGAACTCCGTTCCTGGGTCGGGGTGTTACAGAGTGGTAAACATCACACATAAGCATATGACATGAATAATGACTCAGCATTAAAGGTCCCGTATTATGCAAATCTCACTTTGTGACAGTTTTCTTACAGTAGTGTGTGTTGCAGTAGCCTCATTATGAGGTTGGAATTTGAAAACTGTCTGTTTCCTCCCTGCATTGCTACACCACATTTAGTGAAAATGCCTGCTCAAACGGGCGAGTTTGAGTTGGCTCCGTTTATGACGACATAAGCGGATTTAACTCCTCCCCCTGACTGTGCCCCTACCCTGGCAAAGCGAGCCCCACCCTGGCAAAGTACCTCTTGGACAACAAACATGGCGAAGGCGAGACACGCAAGTTGTGGTGTTGTTGGCTGCACACACCAACACCATAGTTTATTTTTGCTCCCCACTTCCGAGCCTCTCCGAAAAAAGTGGCTGGATTCTGTCTGTGATGGTCATGTACCAAACAACATTCCCAAACGCTTGTATGTGTGTGCCCGGCATTTCACGGTCGAGTGTTTTTCGAACATGGGCCCATACAGCTCCGGGTTAGCACAAAGACTCCGAAACAAGAAGGACGCAGTACCAACGCTTCGTGACCCAAGTACAAGTGTGGAAGATGTAAGTTCTGATCATTTGTTTGTATCTTTACTGCATAACCCTACATTACGGATAAGCTGGTGGGTGTTGATGTGTACGTCTAACGTTAGCATGGCAGCTAACATAGCTCGGTTACTGCTGCTAACGTTTGCGTCCCCGTTAACATGCAAGAGCTGATAATATCCAGAGACATTCAACAGAACTACTTTGAACACGGGCCTTTTGTGGTTGGCATCAGTATAGTTAGCATCAAGCTTGTTAGTAGCTGCCTGCATTAGTGGCGGCAGGCGTCTTTCCGTGTCAGGTCCACGAACCCGACACAACACCGCCGTTTTCCGTCGGGGCTCAGTCACGCCTCAAGGCAAAGAAAGCCAGTGTTTGGAAAGACGTTCTGTCTGAGACATGTGTATTGTAGACGAGAGAGCCATGGCTTCACAGTCAACATTAGCGCGTAGTACCGCTAGCGGAAGCCGCGTCCTCTCCCAGAGAGGGGAGGGGGAGTGGGCGTGGACAGATGCGTTCATTTGCATACCCGGAAGCAGGCCCAGAAACAGCCTGTTCTGTGGAGGGCTGGTGAGAGGGACTTTTTCGACCGCTGAAACTCCGAAAAAAGGATGATTTTGGGGCAAACAAACTTAAATACTATGTTTTTGGGCTTCTGAGACCTATATGACATGACTAAAAAATAGCATAATACGGGACCTTTAAAAGAAGATGTACCAACAATATAGAAGTAAATAAAGGTAAATTTTCCACCATATTTCCTCCCTTTTGATTATTCAAACGAATCAATCATGCAAAAACACAAAATTTACGTACGAGTATTAATAAATGATTATAAATGATCATCAAACCATAAGGATTACAGGATTACACGTTGCTTTCTTCGTACAACATGAAATCATCATCATCAAGATCATCTAAGTCATCAAAATCACAATCATCATCAATCACTTCATGCTGTACCATACTAAAAGTACCAATCACATTGCTAATCATTGAACGTATTATTGGAATAATGCAACAGGATAATACAAGGAATAATACAAACACACCAAAAATCACAGCTGCAATTTTCATCAACATTGCCTTCCATCCCCCTGACAACAGCCAGCCCCAAAAATCCCAGCCTGTTGTAGTGTATGCAGTGTTCTCCTCATGTAGGACTCGTCTAAGGTGATCAAGCTGATTGTGGACGTCTGACATGTTAGCAGTAACATCAGGTACATAGGTACAGCACTGGTCGCCAATAAGATGACAGACACCTCCCTTTTCGGCCAACAGGAGATCTAAGGCTGCCCTATTCTGTAATGCGACAGTGCGGAGAGCTTTCATCTCACTGGTAAGAGCATCAAACCACTGTTCAACAGACGCAGTGAGATTCTCTAGCTCCACAGAAAGTTCTTCTATGTACCAAGCTAAACGAGCAGGGCCGTACATGGGAATAATACTGATTGCAAACTTATGGCCACCTGAAATCCGATCCCGTTTTACACGGGTGTGAGGCGGTGACATAACTGGGCTGATGGTCAATTTGGAGATAGCTGGAACCAAATAAGAGAGGTGACATGTACCTGCCCAATTTGCTGGGAGATACAGATAAGAGTGTTGACCACACGTCCACACCATATCTGTAGGACAGCCATACCCATAATCAGAAGGGGTTAGAGCTACTGTGGCATTATATGTGGTAGTAACATTAGTCTTAGCATCATAATGTGTCAGTAGAGATGTACCTAGTAATGCAGTGAGATTGTAGAGGACTATAAATGGAGAAGGGGAGAGTGTCCCTGCCGTTGGAAAAGTAAATTTATCAGTCCTGTTTTCACAGTTTGCTAACCCGCATGCTACCTTGAGAGTAATGTTACACCCAGATGTGTGTCCCAGATTATAACGCGTGTGTTCTGTGACTGGGGAATGGAAGCACAACTGTGGAATGAAAAAAGGATTAGACAGATCTCTGAGCCGAAAAACCACATTCATCTGTACCATAGTAGTATTAGTGTCTCTAGAGAACTTTCTTGGATTTCTGAAGGTCATGTTGGGTCTCCACCCCAGCCAGGGGTACGCCGTGACAGACGGCCGATCCCCCACTGTCCACTTTATCATTGTCAACAGCATGTGATTGATTGGGAGAGGATAAGGAGCGAACAGAGTATCTTCGTGTGAGCTGTGTGGCATCAAACTGCACACATAGCATGATTGATTAGTGACACATCGTGTCAGGTCATGTGTCACTCGCCACCACATGTCATCACTATACTCGTGGTGATCAATGATGTGGAGGTAACATCCGTGACGTCTCCAAGGCTCTTCTGACCCTAGCTGTCCTCCGACAGACCAGGGTGCAACAGGAATGTGATGTGTTGGTGAAGGATCAGATACCTGACAGAATGTGCCCATGTACCACATGTACAGGCACAGGAGGGTGATGCAGATGACAGCTGACCCTTTGATCACCTCCATTGTCGTCGAATCAGTGTATGTGTGGGGCAGGGGGTCTTCAGTCACTCGCCAGCGACCAGGCAAAGGATAAGTGTATATGAGACGTCACTGGGGTCGTTACCACCGCTAGGTTTCAACCAGTGAGTCTTGTGAATGTGGGTGCGTGATGCAGCTGTGTCCAGCTCCGGTGTCCAGTCTACGCTGTCGATCGATGCTCCGGCCCGTCCTCGGCTGCAGCAGTCAGCAGTTCTCCCAGAAACCGCTTGCAGTGGGTCGCGTGGATCCACGTGGCACGTTCAGCAACCTTGACCGCTGTGTGCGTTGTCAGGAGCACCTGGAAAGGTCCTCGTCACCTGCGCTGTTTCCAGTGCTTTCGTCTGAAGTCCCGAACCAGGATCCAATCTCCAGGCTGCAGCGGATGGAGCGGCCCCTCTGCAGGAACCAGTAATGCTGATTTCACCAGTACCTGTACTTGAGATAGTTCAGAGGAGAGTTTCCTACAATAAGACAACATGTCATGCTCCAACAATGATGTCAACCCGATGCTTGGTTGGGGGGCCTGGAGACCTGTATATGGGGGTCTCCCAAACATAATCTACAAAGGACTCAGCCCACTTCAACTCCTACATCTCATTCTCATTTGCAAGAGGACCAGAGGTAGGGCCTTGACCCAGTTAAGCCCTGTTTCCTCACAGCATTTAGCCCGTTTTGATTTTAGGGTGCTATTTTCCCTTTCAACAGCTCTCCCCCGATTGTGGATGGTATGCACAGTGTGTTTTGAGATCAAAACCTAGCATGTTCCCTAACTCAGTTAGTGCTGTGTTCACAAAGTGGGACCCATTGTCTGATGAGATCCTCTTTGGGATCCCCCAACGAGGCAAAATTTCAGTTACTAAAGCCTTAGCCACTGCAGAGCTGTCTGCATGTTTTGCAGTACCATGTCCAGCTGGAAAATGAAATTAGCATCAAGTGTTCTAAAATGTCCAGAAAACACAGTGGACCAACACCAGCAGATGCCATGGCAGACCAAATCAGTACTGACTGTAGAAAGTCCAAAGTCCTCTTTACAGATGAAAGTCAATTTTGCGTGTCGTTTGGAAATCAAGGTCCCAGAACAGAATCCACGTTGCTTGAGGTCCAGTGTGAAGTTTCCAGTCTGTGATGATTTGGACTTCCATGGAATCTGCTGGTGTTGGTCCACTGTGTTTTCTGAAGTCCATATATATACATATATATATATATATATATATATATACACACACACACACACACACACTACTGGTCAAAAGTTTTAGAACACCCCGATTTTTCCAGTTTTGTATTGAAATTCCAGCAGTTCAACTCCAATGAACAGCTTGAAATGGTACAAAGGTAAGCGGTGAACTGCCAGAGGTAAAAAAAAAAAAAAACAAGAAAAAAAACGTAAGGTTAAACAAAACTGAAAAACAGTGTACATTTCAGAATTATATAAAAGGTGAGCAAGAAATGGGTTAACAACTTAAAGCAGTTCTGCAGCAATGGAGGTTGATCAAGCCTCGAAAGTTGGTGCTACCAATTCCTACAGGTGTCCCAACGTTTCTTAATTCCTTCCAACCCCCTGTGTCTGCATAAAAGTAGTGTTGGAACACACTTTGGTACCATATCGTTGTGAGCATTATTTGAACAGTATTGTACTGCAGAAAGTAGTGTGCTACTATAAAAATAGAAAAGAGGAAAAGGCAATTAACAATAGAAGAGAGACAGACTATCAGAACACTTAAAAATGTCGGTCTTTCCTACGGAGAAATTGTCAAGAAAGTCAAGGTGTCAGTAAGTCCAGTTTCCTTCACCATCAAAAGGCACTCAGAAACTGGGGGAAATGCTGACAGGAAGAGGTCTGGCAGAGCCAAAGACACAACAGAATCAGAAGACAAGTTACTGAGCGTCAACAGCTGGAGTGATAGGAGACTCACAGGACAACAGCTTCAAGCACAGTGAAGATAGTGGTTGTAGTAAGCAAGTCTCAGTTTCAACTGTGAAGAGAAGACTTTGAGTTGCAGGTTTGATCAGTCCATAACACCTTCTTCCAGTCTTCAGTAGTCCACTGGCGGTGTTTCATGGCCCAGGCAAGCCTCTTTTTCTTACTCCGAAGTCTCAGCAATGGCTTTCTTGCTGCAACTCGACCCATCAAACCTGCAACCGGAAGTCTCAATCCAGAAGCTTATACTGGTGGCTTCCTGCTCATCGGCCCCTATGGTTCCCTTGGCGGGTGGTGAGTCCACCGGAGGACAGGCCCACATCACTCCTTTGGGCTGGGCCTGGCCACCGGGCGCTTGCTTTCGAGCCCCAACCCCGGGCCTGGCTCCAGGGTGGGGCCCCGGCTGCGCCATTGTCGCGGGGTTCTTTCCCAAAGTGCTCAAAATAACACCACAGGCATAGTTGAAGGTGCAAAAAAATGGTGGTAATTTATTTGCCGTCAGCCCCCAAAAAAGTGCAGTGACCTGATGTCCATTGATGGGAACAGTTTTGTGCCTGGCCTTCACCCCCAGTTCAACCTTTAGCCCTACTTCAAAACGAGGTGGGTAGCATGCACCTGAAACCTTAGCTTTGTGTACAGGACACACAGAAGCTTTATGGCCTGGCTGCTGACAATAAAAACAAAGTGCTTACCAGAAGCTCCTTGGTTTGGGGCAGTACTGGTGTCACCTGATGGCCCTGGGTTGGTCTCTCCCCTCCCCAGCCCCGCCTGGGGTCACTGGAACACAGGTCAGTGTGATGTGTTGATGCTGCGTGGAGCTGGTCCTTCTCTGCGTGCATTCAGGTATTGTAGGGCCAGCTTGGCAGCTGCATGATCCTCTTCTGGCTCATGTTCTTTTACCCAGGTCCTCACATCCGCCGGAAGCACTCGGAGCAGCTGCTCCAGGATGATGGCCTCCCCAATCTCCTCCTTGGTGTGCTGCTTGGGTCGGATCCAGTGTCGGTGGAGTCCTTTCAGATGATGGTAGGTCTCAGTGGGATTCTCACCAGGTGGGACAGTGGTGGCTCGGAACTGCTGTCAGTATATCTCAGGTGCGACGTCAAACTTTATTAGTAGAGCAGCCCTCAGATCTGCATAAAAGTGGGCTCTTACACCTTATCAGTCAATAATGGAACCACCCGACATGCCCACTCACTTTCAGGCCATTTCCAGGTTTTAGCAATACGCTCAAACCTGAGCAAATAATTTTCAATGTCCTTACCCATCTGGTAATGGAGAATCTTTGGGTCTTGGTAGGGCCTCCATTCAGACCCGAGCTGGTCAGGTCTGCTGTTGCCACCATGGTGCTGGAAGGACGGGACCTCTGGTGTGCACTCCTGATGTCCTCGCCAGGGTGCTGGTGTAGGCAAATCACACCTCAGACTGCTTGCAGTAATGGTGATTGGGGTTGCAGGGGTATGGCGGGGTGAGGGCACAGGTGGCAGGAGCTGCCCAGTCTGTGGAAGAGAAGCTCTTAGACCTCAAAATTCTGCCAATAGTCCTTCCTCTCTCTGTTGTTGTGCCACCAGGAAATCCCTCATAAGGTCTACCAGTTCTCCCCCTGATTCACCTTTGGCTGCTGGGGCTTTGGAAGCAGCTGCATGGCGGCTGGACCCGGGCCATGGCTCCTGCTCCTCATCCTCCTCTGATGATGTCTGCTCCGTCACAGCCATGCCGGGCGACGTCACGGTCCTTTGTTCTTGATTCTTCATAGGGGCTTTTGAACTGCTCTTAGTCTGGCCCATCACCCAGGCCCTGTTTGCCATGGGAGACCCTACCAGGGGCATAAAGCCCCCGACAACATAGCTCCTGGGATCATTTGGGCGCTCAAACTCCCCCACCACGGTAAGGTGGCAGTTCAAGGGGGAGGTTTTTTTTGTTTTTTTTCTACTTATTTAATAAAATTTTTTTTAAAAAGCTTGTACTTTGCTGACATTTCCTGGGAGGTTAAAGGTGTGGGAGACTTTGGTCACCAATTTTTCATCAAATCTTTCAAACCCCATTCATACCCTCAGTATCACGAATCCGTAAGTCTTTCTGTGATTACTCACCTGAATCTCTTGCATCACGGTGAACAATTTTGAAGTGCTATCCACCATAAACAAATCATTTGTTTAGAATTAGAGCCAGGAGGTAACTTGGGCGTCTTTGGAATTTTGTCGTGACGTGCATTGTGGGAAGCGAAGGTTCGCGCAGCCACCTGGCAGTGGCAGTGCAACCGCTGAAACACGTCAATGGCTGGAGGGAAGCAGAGCAAGTAGAGCTCCGCCTGACTGGGGCAGCTGCAACAAACACAACAAACAGCTGGATCTCTGCTTCCCTCCAGCCGTTTCCATGTTTCAGTGGTTGCACTGCTGCTGCCAGGCGGCTGCGCGAACCTTGGCTTCCCGCAATGCATGTCGCGACAAAATTCCGAACATGCCCGAGTTACGTCCTGGCTCTGATTGTAAACAAATGGTTTGTTTATGGTGGATGGCACTTCAAAATTGTTCACCGTGATGCAAGAGATTCAAGTGAGTAATCACAGAAAGACTTACAGATTTGTGATACTGAGGATATGAATGGGGTTTGACAGATTTGATGAAAAATTGGTGACCAAAGTCTCCCGCAGATTTAAGCCAAATAAATTCAAATCAAACCAAATCAGATCAAATCGAACCAAATCACTTTCCAATTTGAGCTGGTCTAAACCAGACTCTTAAGCCAAATCAAATCAAACCAAATCAGATCAAATCACTTTGATCTGAGGGGGGGGGGGGGGGGGGGGGGGGGGGGGGGGGGGGGGGGGGAGGGGAGGGACAGGAGGGAAAGGGGGGGGGGGGGGGGGGGGGTCAGAGAAAGAGAAGGAGAGAGGAGGGAGAGGGACGAAAGGAGAGAGCGAGAGACAGAGAAAGAGTGAGGGGGTGAGAAAGAGAGAGAGATGGAGAGAGAGAAAGAGAGAGAGAAAGAGAGAGGGAGGGAGAGAAAGAGGGTGAGAGAGGAGAGACAGTGAGAGGGAGATAGAGAGAGGGAGAGAGAGAGAAGCAGAGCGAGTGAGAGAGAGGAGAGGGAGGAGTCAGAGAGAGGGGGAGAGAGTCAGAGAGAGGCAGACAGAGGGAGAGAAGGGGGCAGAGACAGAAAGGGAGAGACAGACAGAGAGGGGGGAGAGAGAGAAAGAGAGAGATGGACGGAGAGAGAGATGCCCTCGGACCAGAGGCAGAGAGAGAAAGACAAGGAGACAGGGAGAAACAAAGAGAGAGAGAGAGAGAGAGAGAGAGAGAGAGAGAGAGAGAGATGCCCTTCAGACTGGAGGCAGAGAGAGAGAGAGGGAGAGAGAGAGAGAGAGGGGAAGGGAGAGAGAGAGAGTAAGATCTCTCTCCTCCTCTATCTCTCTCTCTCACCGGAGGCAGAGAGGGAAAGAGAGAGAGGGAGGGAGGTGAGAGAGAGGGAGAGAGTAGAGCGCGAGAGGGCATGAGAAGGAGAGGAGAGAGGGAGACAGCATCCCCTGCATCCCCGCTCTCCACAGGTACCACCTGAAAGCAAGAGTGTGAGGACAGGTCAGGGGTCTTCGGGTAGATGGAGGGTGTGGGGGTAGCCCTCCACTATGGCCGGTCGGGGGTCGCCCTACAGCCAGAGGCAGAAGATGGAGGGGTGGCCCTCTGCTCCAGTCGATTGGGGTCTCCCAAACGCCGGAGGCGGAGGACCAAAAGTTGGAGGCGGTGGGTGGAGGGGTGGGCCTCCGCTCCGGCCAGTCGGGGGTCACCAAACAGCCGGGAGCGGAGGGCTGAAAGCTGGAGGCGGATGGCGGAGGGGTGGCCCTCCAATCCGGCCCGTTGGTGGTCACCAAACAGCCGGAGGCGGAGGGCCGAAAGCCGGAGGCGGATGGTGGAGGGGTGGCCCTCCGTTCCGGCCAGTCGGTGGTCACCAAACAGCCGGAGGTGGAGAGCCGAAAGCTGGAGGGCAGAGGGGTGGCCCTCTGCTCCGGTAAGTCGGGGGGCCCTGAACAGCCGGAGGCGGAGGGACGAAAGCCAGAGGCGGAGGGCGGCGGGATTGCTCTCCGCTCCAGCAAGGCGGGGGTCCCCGAACAGCCGGAGGATGCGGGCCAAAAGCTGGAGGCGGAGGGCAGAGGGGTGGCCCTCCTCTCCGTCCAGTTGGGGCTCGCCGAACAGCTGGAGAATGAGGGCCGAAAGCCGAAGGCGGAGGGTGGAGGGCTGGCCCTCTGTTCTAGCCAGTTGAGGGTCACCAAAAACCCGGAGGCGGGGGGCCGAAGGCTGGAGGGCGGAGGGGTGGGCCTCCGTTCCAGCAAGTTGGGGATCACCAAAAGCCTGGGGGCGGGGGGCCGAAGGCTGGGGGACGGAGGGGTGGCCCTCTGTTCCAGCAAGTTGGGGGTCCCCGAACAGCCGGAGGCGGATGGCCGAAAGCCGGAGGCGGATGGTGGAGGGGTGGCCCTCCGTTCCGGCCAGTCGGTGGTCACCAAACAACCGGAGGCGGAGAGCCGAAAGCTGGAGGGCAGAGGGGTGGCCCTCTGCTCCGGCAAGTCGGGGGGCCCTGAACAGCCGGAGGCGGAGGGCCGAAAGCCAGAGGCGGAGGGCGGCGGGATTGTCCTCCGCTCCGGCAAGGCGGGAGTCCCCGAACAGCCGGAGGATGCGGGCCAAAAGCTGGAGGCGGAGGGCAGAGGGGTGGCCCTCCTCTCCGTCCAGTTGGGGCTCACCGAACAGCTGGAGAATGAGGGTCGAAAGCCGGAGGCGGAGGGTGGAGGGGTGGTCCTCTGTCCCAGCCAGTCGGGGGTCACCAAAAACCCGGAGGCGGGGGGCCGAAGGCTGGAGGACGGAGGGGTGGCCCTCCGTTCCAGCAAGTTGGGGGTCACCAAAAGCCCGGGGGCGGGGGGCCGAAGGCTGGAGGACGGAGGGGTGGCCCTCTGTTCCAGCAAGTTGGGGGTCCCCTAACAACCGGAGGTGGAGGGCCGAAAGCCGGAGGCGGATGGTGGAGGGGTGGCCCTCCGTTCCGGCCAGTCGGTGGTCACCAAACAACCGGAATCGGAGAGCCGAAAGCTGGAGGGCAGAGGGGTGGCCCTCTGCTCCGGCAAGTCGGGGGGCCCTGAAAAGCCGGAGGCGGAGGGCCGAAAGCCAGAGGTGGAGGGCGGCGGGATTGCTCTCCGCTCCAGGAAGGCGGGGGTCCCCGAACAGCCGGAGGACGCGGGCCAAAAGCTGGAGGCGGAGGGCAGAGAGGTGGCCCTCCTCTCCGTCCAGTTGGGGCTCGCCAAACAGCTGGAGGATGAGGGCCGAAAGCCGGAGGCGGAGGGTGGAGGGGTGGCCCTCTGTTCCAGCCAGTCGGGGGTCACCAAAAACCTGGAGGCGGGGGGCCGAAGGCTGGAGGGCGGAGGGGTGGCCCTCTGTTCCAGGAAGTTGGGGGTCACCAAAAGCCCGGGGGCGGGGGACCGAAGGCTGGAGGTTGGAGGGGTTGTCCTCCGCTCCGGCAAGTTGGGGGGCCCCGAACAGCCGGAGGCGGAGGGCCAAAAGCCGGAGGCGGAGGGCTGAAAGCCGGAGGCGGAGGGCCGAAAGCCAGAGACGGAGGGCAGCAGGATGGCCCTCCACTCCGGTCAGTCGGGGGTCCCCTAACAGCCGGAGGAGATGGGCCAAAAGCCAGAGGCAGATGGGTGGCCCTCTGCTCTGGCCAGCCAGGGGTTCCTGGGCAGCCGGAGGGTAGGGGGCTGCATCTATGGCCTCAGGAATATGGAAGGAAGGTGGGAGAGAGAGAAAGAAAGAGTAGAAGAGACCAAGAGAGATAGAAAAAGGGAAAGAGGGAGAGAGAGAGGCAATGAGAGAGAAGACAAGAGAGGGAGAGAAAGACAGAGTGAAAGAGAGACAGAGGGAGAGAGAGAGGGTCAAAGGGAGGGGAGAGAGAGGGAGAGACAAGGAGAGAGTGAGAGCGCGAGAGGGTATGAGAGAGAGAGGACAGAGGGAGACAGAGAGAGGGACAGAGATAGAGAGTGAAACAGGGAGGGGGAGAGAGAGAGGAAGAGAGATAAAAGAAGGAGAGAAAAAGAGGGAGACAGAAAAAGCAGGGCAAGGGGGTGATCTTG
Organism: Sphaeramia orbicularis; assembly: GCF_902148855.1. Lineage (NCBI taxonomy): Eukaryota > Metazoa > Chordata > Actinopteri > Kurtiformes > Apogonidae > Sphaeramia > Sphaeramia orbicularis. Next base: position 45,094,767 of record NC_043965.1, on the reverse strand, counting down.
GGCTGCAGCTCCAGCCTGGGTGGTCAGAGGCCACTAGAGAGCTGGAGGAAGACGGCAGGGGGCTGCCGCTCCGGTCCGGGCAGTCAGAGACCACCTGAAAGCCAGACACAGAGGGCAGGGGGTTGCCGCTCTGGTCTCCGTCTGCACCTCCGTCGGTCCAGGGCCACCAGACAGCCAGAGGCAGAGGGCAGGGAGCTGCATACCTAGAGGTGGAAGGCAGAGGGCTGCCGCTCCAGTCCGGGCAGTCACGGGCCACCTGAGAGCCGGAGTTGGAGGGGAGGGCTCTGTGTCTCCGGCCCTGGCGGTCAGGGGCCACCTGAGAGGCGGAGGCAGTGGGCACGGGACTGCTGCTGCGTACTTGGCAGTCAGGGGCCACCTGAGAGCCAGGGGTGGAAGGCAGGGGGCTGCCGCTCCAATCCGGGCAGTCACGGGCCACCTGAGAGCCGCAGTTGGAGGGCAGGGCTCTGGGTCTCCGGCCCTGGCGGTCAGGGGCCACCAGAGAGCCGAAGAGGCGGTGCAGGGGTCTGCGTCTCTGGCTTGAACGGTCAAGGACCACCTGAGCGCCAGAGGCAGAGGACAGGGAGCTGCCTCCCTGCTCCCCATCAGGTACCACCTCACAGTTGGAGATGGAGGGAAGAGGACTGCTGCTGTGGCCCGGGCGGTCAGGGTCCACCTGAGAGCTGGAGGAAACACAGCAACATACAGAAGATAAAAATGCTCTCCACATCGACCGTGCGGAGGGTACGCGCTCCGGGGCCTCCTGAGGGTAAAAGACGGGGGACAGGGGTCTGCGTCTCCAGGCCCAGCTGTCAGGGCTAACCAGAGAGCTAGTTTCAGGGGACACCTGACAGCTGGAGGCAGAAGGCATGGGGCTGCTGCTCTGGCCCTGGCGGTCAGGGGCCACCTGAAAGCCGGAGGCAGAGGGCATGGGGCTGCATCTCCGTCGGTTACGCGCCACCAGAGAGCCGAAGATGGAGAGCATGGGTCTGGGTCTCCGGCCCAGACGGTCAGGGGCCACCTGAGAGGCGGAGGCAGAGGGCAGGGCGCTGCGTTCCTGCTCCAGGCAGTCAGGGGCCACCTGAGAGCCAGCAATGGGGGGCTGGCGGTTGTGTACCCACTCCGGATGGTCAGGGGTCACCTGACGTCCAGCAGTGGGGGGCTGGAAGCGGTTTCCTTGCTGCAAAGAAAGAAAAGAAAAGAAGTATTGATTATTATTATTATTATTATTATTATTATTATTATTATTATTATTATTCCTGATAAAAAAATAACAATAATAAGTAGTGTGCTTTGAGTGGAGTTGGAGGTTTCAGCAGTATCTGCTCAATTAGGGTTATCCTAAGTTTTCAGGCAAACATGTCAGTTTTGTCTTTTACTTTGAACAAACCTGGACGACTAACACCAAACATTAGTTTAGATATAATTATCCATGTGCACCACAGCAAGCAAATAATTTGACAGTAAAAGAAAACTTGTTTAACCATAATCAATATTTGAAGGATTTCAGTAAAGTTGGAATTATATTGAACAATCTGAACTGGTTTACATCAGCTTTAATCAATTCTACTCCGACTTTAAGTGTTATTTAGATAAACTGACTAGTTTTAATTCAGTTGTTCTTCTACATCAGTTTTAGATTTAAGTAGAACATGTCAGATTATTGAACTAATTTCACTTTTTCGTCAGTTTAACTCCTCTTTTGAGTATTATTTAGATCAATTGAGTGATTTTGAAAGTGTTGTTTTTTACTTGTACACATTACATCTATCTATCTATCTATCTATCTATCTATCTATCTATCTATCTATCTATCTGAGACAAAGTTTACGTGAGTTCATCACTTTTAGTCCTACTTTAACCCATAAAGACCAAAACACCCTCTGGCGACCAACATCATTTACTGATATAAAAACATAAATAACAGTTGATCCACTAATTTAATCAATACATGTAAACAATTAGTGTAAGATACAATTTTTCTCCTTTTCGTGGTCATCAGATATGACCCATTTGGATGTTCAGTCTCCATAGTTACCATGGAAACACCTTCATCTTCTACAACATTGATTCACCAGTAAAACCCCTGGAGTGGGATCGACAGAGGATGGACACACTTGTTTTTATGTACAGTTAATGATATATTTTACTGAAAAAGTCACTTTTTCCTACATTTTCATTCTTTTTGATATAATACTCCTCAATTTCAATTTGAGCTTTAATGGAAATCAATCATGATCAGTGAATTAAATGTAGAAAAAAAACTGATTTTCACTAAAGAATGCAAAATACCGAACATTTTCAAATAAATGGAGAGAAATCACTTCAAGGGGTGATATTTTGCTTTTAAAACCAAAATTATATTTACTTAAAAAGTAATTAATTTTGCATGTGTGTCTACAGTAACTGTCTGTGTACAGTAACTATGTGTGTACAGTAACTGTGTGTGTAAAGTAACTGTGTGAGTACAGTAACTATTTGTGTAAAATAACTGTGTGAGTACATTAACCGTGTGAGTACAGTTAATGTGTGTGTACAGTAACTGTGAGTACAATAACTGTGACTAAAATAAATGTGTGTACAGTAACTGTGTGAGTTCAGTAGCTGAGTGTGTAGAGTAAATCTGTATGTACAGTAACTGTGTGAGTACAGTAACTGTGTGAGTAAAATGTGTGTACAGTACTGTGTGAGTACAGTAACTGAGTAAATGTGTGACAACAGTAACTGTGTAGAGTAACTGAGAACAGTAATTGTGTGAGTTCAGTAAAAGTGTGAGTAGAGTAACTGTGTGTAAAGTAACTGTGTAAATAAAGTAACTGAGTACAGTAACTGAGTGAGTAAAGTAACTCTTTGAGTACAATAACTGTGCGTAAACTGTGTAACTGAGTGCAGTAAAAGTGTATACAGCAACTGTGTGAGTACAGTAACTGAGTGAGTGCAGTAACTTTGTTAATACAGTAAATGTGGGTGTAAAGTAACTGTATGAGTACAGTAACTTTGTGAGGACAGAAACTGTGTAAAGTAACTGTATGTACAGTAACATGTGAGTAAAGTAAAAGTCTGAGCACAGTAACTACGTGTGTACAGTAAATGTGTCAGTAAAGTAATTGTGTGAATAAAGAAACTGTGTACAGTAATTATGTATGTACAGTAACTGAGTACAGTAACTGTGTGTGTACAGTAACTGTGGTCATACAGTAACTGTGTGAGTAAGATAACTGTGAGTAGAGTAACTGTGAGTAGAGTAATTGTATGAGGAGAGTACCTGTGTGAGTACAGTAACTGTGGTAATTTTGTGAATAAAGTAACTGTGTGTACAGTAACTGTGTGAGTACAGTAACTGTGAGTACAGTAATTGTGTAAATTAAGTAACTGTCTGACTACAGTAACTGTGTGAGTACAGTAACTGTGTTTATACAGTAACTGTGTGAGTACAGCAACTGTGAGTACAGTAACTGAGTGAGTACAGTAACTCTGTGAGTACAATAACTATGTGAGTAAAGTAACTGTTTAAAATAACTGTGAGTACTGTAAAAATGTGTGTACAGTAACTGTGTTAGTACAGTAACTGTGTACAGTAAATGTATGAGTAAAGTAACTGTGCGAGTACAGGTAATTTTAATGTACATTAACAGTTTAAGTACAGTAACTGTGTGTGTAAAGTAACTTTATGAGTACAATAACTGTGTGAATGCAGTAACTGAGTGAGTGCAGTAACTTTGTGAATACAGTAAATGTGGGTGTAAAGTAAGTGTATGAGTACAGTAACTTTGTGAGGACAGTAACTATGTGAGTAAAGTAACTGTACAGTAAAATGTGACGAAAGTAAATGTGTGAGTACAGTAACTGTGGGTGTACAGTAGTTGTGTGAATAAAGTAACTATGAGTACAGTATCTGTGTGAGTACAGTAACTGTGTGTGTACAGTAACCGTGCGAGTACGGTAACTGTGTGAGTACAGTAACTGATGGTACAGTAACTGTGGTCATACAGTAACTGTGTGAGTAAAGTAACTGTGGGTGTACAGTAGTTGTGTGAATAAAGTAACTGAGTACAGTAACTGTGTGTGTAAAGTAACTGTAAAGTAACTGAGTACAGTAACCCTGGGTGTCCAGTAACTGTGTGTGTACAGTAGAGTAACTGTGTGAGTAGAGTAACTGTGTGCGTACCGTAAAAGTGTGAGCACAGTAACTACGTACGTACAGTAAATGTGTGAGTGCAGTAATTGTGTGAATAAAGTAACTGTGAGTACAGTAACTGTGTGTGTACAGTAACTGTGAGTACAGTAACTGTGTAAAGTAACTGTGTGTGTAAATTAACTGTGAGTACAGCAACTGTGGGTGTACAGTAATTGTGTGAATAAAGTAACTGAGTAGAGTAACTGTGTGTGTACAGTAACTTTGTGGGTAGAGTAAATGTGTGAGTACAGTAACTATGTGAATAAAATAACTTAACTGTGAGAAAACTAACTGTGTTTATACAGTAACTGTGTGAGGAGAGTGACTGTACGAGTACAGTAACTGTGTGTACAGTAACTGTTTGTACAGTACTTGTGTGAATAAAGTAACAGTGTGTGTACAGTAACTGTGAGTAGAGTAAATATGTGAGTGCAGTAACTATGAGAAAAAAGTAACTGTTTACACAGTAACTGTGAGTGGAGTAATTGTGTGAATAAAGTAACTGTGTGAGTACAGTAACTGTTTGTACAGTACTTGTGTGAATAAAGTAACAGTGTGTGTACAGTAACTGTGAGTAGAGTAAATATGTGAGTGCAGTAACTATGTAAAAAAACTGTTTACACAGTAACTGAGTGGAGTAATTGTGTGAATAAAGTAACTGTTTGAGTACAGTAACTGTGTGTGTAGAGTAAGTGTGTAAATACAGTAACTGTGTGTGTACAGTAATTGGGTGAATAAAGTAATTGTGTGAATAAAGTAACTGTGTGTACAGTAACTGTGTGTACAGTAACTGTGTGTGTACAGTAATTGTGTGAGTAGAGTAAATGTGTGAGTACAGTAACTATGTGAATAAAGTAACTGAGTAAAGTAACTGTGTCTACACAGTAACTGTGTGAGTAGAGTAACTGTGTGAGTAAAGTAACTGTGTGAGCACAGTAACTGTGTGTACGGTAACTGTGTGAGTTGAGTAAATGTATGAATAAAGTAACTGTATGAGTACAGTAACTGTGTGAGTGAAGTAACTGTGTGTACAGTAACATGTGAGTAAATGTGTGAGTACAGTAAATGTATGAGTACAGTAACTGTTTGAACAGTAACTGTGTGTACAGTAAATGTATGAGTACAGTCACTTTGTGTGTACAGTAAGTGCGTGAGTAGAGTAAATATATGAGTAAAGTAAAAGTGTGAGTACAGTCACTGTGTGTACAATAAAAGTGTGAGCACAGTAACTGTGTGTGTACAGTAACTGTGTGTGTACAGTAAATGTATGAGTAAAGTAAAAGTGTGAGTACAGTAAATGTGTGTAGAGTAAATGTGTGTGTAAAGTAACTGTGTGAGTACAGTAACTGAGTATAGTAAATGTGTGAGTACAGTAAATGTGTGAGTGCAGTAAAAGTGTGAGTACAGTAAATGTGTGTGTACAGTAACTGTGTGTACAGTAACTGTGTGTGTACAGTAAATGTATGAGTAAAGTAAAAGTGTGAGTACAGTAAATGTGTGTTTACAGTAACTATGTGAGTACAGTAAATGTGTGAATACAGTAACTGTGTGTACAGTAAATGTTTGTGTACAGTAAAGGTGTGAGTACAGTAAATATGTGTGTACAGTAAATGTGTGTGTACAGTAACTGAGTACAGTAAATGTGAGTACAGTAAATGTGTGAGTACAGTAAATGTATGAGTACAGTAACTGTGAGTATAGTAAATGTGTGAGTACAGTAAATGTGAGTACAGTAAATGTATGTGTCCAATAACTGTGTGTATAGTAACTGTGTGTACAGTAAATGTATGAGTAAGGTAAAAGTGTAAGTACAGTAAATATGTGTGTACAGTAACTGTAAGTATACAATAAATGTATGAGTGCAGTGACTGTGTGTACAATAAATGTATGAGTACAGTAAATGTGTGTGTACAGTAAGTGTATGAGTACAGTAAAAGTGTGAGTACAGTAAATATGTGTGTACAGTAACTGTAAGTATACAATAAATGTATGAGTACAGTGACTGTGTACAGTAAATGTATGAGTACAGTAAAAGAGTGTGTACAGTAACTGTGTGAGTACAGTAAATGTATGAGTACAGTAACTGTGTGTGTACAGTAAATGTATGAGTACAGTAAATGTGTGTGTACTGTAAAAGTGTGAGTATAGTAAATGTATGAGTACAGTAAATGTGTGTGTACAGTAACTGTGTGTGTACAGTAAATGTATGAGTAAAGTAAATGTATCAGTGCGGTAACTGTGTGAGTATCATAAATGTGTTAGTACACTAACTGTGTGAGTACAGTAAATGTCTGTGTACAGTAACTGTGTGTACAGTTACTGTGTGTGTGCAGTAACTGTGTGAGTACAGTAAATGTAAGCGTACAGTAACTGTGTGTACAGTAAATGTATGAGTACAGTAAATGTGTGTGTACAGTAAATGTATGAGTACAGTAACTGTGTGTACAGTAAATGTATGAGTACAGTAAATGTATGAGTATAGTAACTTTGTGTGTACAGTAAATGTATGAGTACAGTAAAACTGAGAGTACAGTAACTGTGTGAGTACAGTAAATGCATGAGTACAGTAAAAGTGAGAACAGTAAATGTGTGTGTACAATAAATGTATGAGTACAGTAACTATGTGTGTACAGGAACTGTGTGTGTTTACAGTAAATGTATGATTAAAGTAACTGTGTGAGTACTGTAAATGTATGAGTACAGTAACTGTGTACAGTATATGTATGAGTATAGTAACTGTGTGTGTACAGTAAATGTATGAGTACAGTAACTGTGTGTGTACAGTAAATGTATGAGTACAGTAAATGTGTGTGTACAGTAAATGTGTGAATACAGTAACTGTGTGTGTACAGTAAATGTATGAGTACAGTAACTATGTGTACAGTAAATGTATGAGTACAGTAAAAGTGAGTACAGTAAATGTGTGTGTACAGTAACTGTGTGTGTACAGTAAATGTAAGAGTACAGTAACTGTATGTACAGTAAATGTATGAGTACAGTAAAAGTGAGTACAGTAAATGTGTGTGTAAAGTAACTGTGTGTACAGTAAATGTAAGAGTAGAGTAAATCTATGAGTACAGTAAAAGTGACTACAGTAAATGTGTGTGTAAAGTAACTGTGTGTACAGTAAATGTATGAGTACAGTAAATGTGTGTGTACAGTAAATGTGTGACTACAGTAAAAGTGTGAGTAGAGTAAATGTATGAGTACAGTAACTGTGGCTGTACAGTAAATGTATGAGTACAGTAAAGCTGAGAGTACAGTAACTGTGAGTACAGTAAATGCATGAGTACAGTAACTGTGTGTAGAGTAAATGTATGAGTACAGTAACTGTGTATACAGTAAATGTATGAGTACAGTAACTGTGTGAGTACAGTAACTGTGAGTACAGTAAATGCATGAGTACAGTAACTGTGTGTACAGTAAATGTATGAGTACAGTAACTGTGTGAACAGTAAATGTATGAGTACAGTCACTTTGTGTGTACAGTAACTGTGTTATTACAGTAAATGTATGAGTAAAGTAACTGTGTGTAGAGTAACTGTGTGTGTACAGTAAATATGAGTACAGTAACTGTGTGAGTACAGTAAATGTATGAGTACAGTAACTGTGTGTGTACAATAACTGTGAGTCCAGTAAATGTATGAGTACAGTAACTGTGAGAACAGTAAATGTGTGTACAATAAATGTATGAGTACAGTAACTATGTGTGTACAGTAACTGTATGTGTTTACAGTAAATGTATGATTAAAGTAACTGTGAGTACAGTAAATGTATGAGTACAGTAACTGTTTGTACAGTAAATGTATGAGTACAGTAAATGTGTGTGTACAGTAAATGTGTGTGTACAGTAAATGTATGAGTACAGTAAAAGTGAGTACCGTAACTGTGTGTGTACAGTAACTGTGTGAGTATAGTAAATGTGTGAGTATAGTAAATGTGTGAGTACAGTAAATGTATGACTACAGTAACTGTGAGTAGAGTAAATGTGTGAGTACAATAACTGTGAGTATAGTGAATGTGTGAGTACAGTAAATGTGAGTACAGTAACTTTGAGTATAGTAAATGTATGAGTACAGTAACTGTGCGTGTACAGTAAATGTATGTGTACTATAAATGTATGAGTAAAGTAAATGTGTGTGTACAGTAAATGTATGAGTACAGTAACTGTTTGTGTACAGTAAAAGTGTGAGCACAGTAACTATGTGCGTACAGTAAATGTTTGAGTGCAGTAATTGTGTGAAAAAACTGTGTGAGTACAGTAACTGTGGGTGTATAGTAGTTGTGTGAATAAAGTAACTATGTGAGTACAGTAACTCTGTGTGTACAGTAAATGTGTGTAAATTAACTGTGTGAGTACAGTAACTGTGGGTGTACAGTAATTGTGTGAATAAAGTAACTGTGAGTAAGGTAATTGTGTGTGTACAGTAACTGTGAGTAGCGTAAATGTGTGAGTACAGTAACTATGTGAATAAAGTAACTTAACTATGTGAAAAGTAACTGTGTTTATACAGTAACATTGTGAGGAGAGTAACTGTGTGAGTACAGCAACTGTGTGTGTACAGTAACTGTTTGTACAGTAATTGTGTGAATAAAGTAACAGTGTGAGTACAGTAACTGTGTGAGTAGAGTAAATATGTGAGTGCAGTAACTATGTGAAAAAAGTAACTGTTTACACAGTAACTATGAGTGGAGTAATTGTGTGAATAAAGTACCTGTGTGAGTATAGTAACTATGTGTAGAGTAACTGTGTGTGTACAGTAATTGTGTGAATAAAGTAACTTTGAGTACAGTAACTGTGTGTGTACAGTAACTGTAAGTACAGTAACCGTGTGAGTAGAGTAAATGTGTGAGTACAGTAACTATGTGAATAAAGTAACTGTGAGTAAAGTAACTGTTTCTACACAGTAACTGTGTGAGTAAAGTAACTGTGTGAATAAAGTAACTGTGTGAGTACAGTAACTATGTGTGTACGGTAACTGTGTGAGTTGAGTAAATGTGTGAATAAAGTAACTGTACGAGTACAGTAACTGTGTGAGTGAAGTAACTGTGTGTACAGTAACATGTGAGTAAATGTGTGAGTACAGTAAATGTATGAGTACAGTAAATGTGTGTGTACAGTAAATGTATGAGTACAGTCACTTTGTGTGTATAGTAAGTGTGTGAGTATAGTAAATGTATGAGTAAAGTAAAAGTGTGAGTACAGTCACTGTGTGTACAGTAAAAGTGTGTCTACATTAACTGTGTGTGTACAGTAAATGTATGAGTAAAGTAAAAGTGTGAGTACAGTCACTGTGTGTACAGTAAAAGTGTGAGTACGCTAAATGTGTGCATACAGTAACTATGTGAATACATTAAATGTGAGTACAGTAACAGTGTGTGTACAGTAAATGTGTGTGTAGAGTAACTGTGTCTACAGTAAAAGTGTGAGTATAGTAAAGTGTGTAGAGAAAATGTGTGTGTAAAGTAACTGTGTGAGTACAGTAAATGTGTGTATACAGTAACTGTGAGTACAGTAAATGTAAGAGTACAGTAACTGAGTATAGTAAATGTGTGAGTACAGTAACTGTGTGAGTATAGTAAATGTGAGTACAGTAACTGTGTGAGTATAGTAAATGTGTGAGTACAGTAAATGTGTGAGTACAGTAACTATGTTTGTACAGTAACTGTGTGAGTACACTAATGTGTGAAGTAAACAGTACAACAGTAAATCCACCTTGTAGTTTGATCTCAAACCTTTCAGATTATTCAATAAATCTCAGTTTCCATCAGTTTTACTTTTTTGTATTATTTAGATGAATTAAGTGACTTTTGATGAGTTGTGTTTGGGTTTTGTCTCAGTTTCATATAAAACTAATCAAGTTTTCCAATTGTATCTTTTTTCCTTCAATATAATGTCTTAGTTTGAGTTTAATTCAATAATCTGACATGGTTTACATTAGTTTGTCATGTATGAATCCTGCTTGAACCTCCTCAGACCCAGGAAAAGGACACATTTGGCCTTTTTAAATTAAATTATTGCCTATAATGTGTAAACATCATGACACAACCATTTTTCCAGGTGCATTATTTAAATGTGTTCTGCCCTTTGCAGTGGACAGTTTGTATGTAGTAGTTTTTGTGTTTAAAGTTGTGAACCTCTTCCCCATAAACATGCACAGTAAACCCACATGTGGGTCTGAGGAGGTTCACTGTCATTTACATCAAATGAACAGATGGAAATTAGGAGCACATTCTTACCTTCCGCATGATGAGAAGAAGGCCGGTCCTGGTACCGGTCCCGGTCGGTCCTGGTCCCGGTGCTGATCCTGATCCTGGTCGGTTCTTCAGGTCCTGGGTCTCCGGTTCTTCTTCTTCCGCTGGTCTGTAGCTGGTTTTCTTCAGTATCTTCAATACTTTCACTAAAATTAGCTAGAGCTGTAGTACACTGAACTTCTCTCTCACAGATCCGAAAGGGAAAAGTAACGGTTAACAGCCAGCCCCAGATTTATACATTTCATAGTCCGGTAACCTAGCAACAGTACAATTCCAATTTTAAGCGCTCCGAACCTTTTTAAAGCAGTAATTATTCAAAATGTTATTGACCCTTTGCACAGACGTCACAGTTATCACGTGACTAGGAGTTCAGCCCATGGTGGACGGCAAAAGCAACACAACAAACAAACAAACAAATGAGTGACGGATTCTGTCTACCAACACTGAAAATAAAGTTTTGTTGGAGTTGTCCTGCGAAGTGACTCACCTTACTGGACGGCACAAAGAATGCTATTTGGAGAAGCTAGCGATAGCAGGGCTAGCTACCGACCCTTCTCCCTCCTGATGTGTTTATGGATCTAGCAAAATCCTCCAGTCTACCGGAGTTTAAAGCACACGGTCTGTAGCATTATGTTATAAATGGAGTGTCCCCATACACAGGTACTGATCTAAAAGCATACAAAAGTCTGGATGATACCAGTTCTTAGTCTCAGGTTAGATTACCACCGAGTCGCTGTGCTGTGCTCACGGCAGAGGAATGGATCTCATAATGGTGAAGGTAAGCTACAGCTAACGTTAGCTAGCTAGCTGTGTATGTTTTTAACGTGTTTCCCCCAGCATGCCATTAAAACTCCAATAGACTGTAACCAAAAGCAGCTCTAATGAACTAACATTGTGTAATAATGTTAGTGTCTGTCATCAGTATCCGACAGTATTAGCTCTGTTGTTGAAGTGTCTGCCTTTCTACTATCTACACACGTACATATGTACAGTTCCAGCACTAGAACATATGGAACAGCATAATGACAATAACAGTAGGACATATAAGTAGTGGAGCTGGTAAAGAAAAAAAGGCAGCCACTATAACAGAGCAAATACTGAAGGCTACTTATGACAGCCACTGGAACATAGTGGCTCATAGTGGTTAACCCAGTCTACCACCTAGCTAGCATTTGGTGGAGCTAATATGCTATGGACACAAACAGAGCCTGTTCTATCTGTAATATCAGGTCCATCAGATCCAGGCTCTGTCTGGAACCAGCTGAAACCATGGGTGTCTGTGAAGAAGGATGGAACTGTTGTGTGTGACCACTGTACGTGTAAAGCAGGGTTATAAACGAACATAAATGAGAACGTTCAGACCAAATTCTATATTAGCCGGTCTGCCGTCCAGTGTGCAGTCTGGCACTTCCGCTGTCCATCATGGTGGTCGTTTGCAGCACGAACAGAGCGTGAAGTAACGTGAAAAGGGTCAATAATGCAGTGTTTCCTGTGGAATTGATCTGTTGGTGTGTGTGTGTGTGTGGGCGGGCCTCGGCCGCACAAGTGCCTGCCTTTCGGTTGGTAACCACGCATGCGTAGGACCTCTATAATAGAGGGAATACATATACGTCACTTCCCCCATGGGCCACGCCCCTCTAAGTCAGACTGGCATAAACAAACCGGCTCAACATGGTGGAGCATAGCAGTAACTACAGTGAGACCAGGAAAAATGTGGAATATAACATGAAATTAAAGACAATTGGACTGGACATGGATCCATACAAGCTACCAAACAACAAGTGGTCTACGAACATTGATATGTGGCCGGAAATCTCCTATCCTGACATTTATATGAACCTGATTTCAACGCCGGGAAAATCCCCAATGCAAAGGCTGAAAGCATACAAAAGACAAAGAGTTGTTGACATCCTGGTCATCATTAATTAGAGGATTACAGCTGGTGAGTGCTTTCAATTCAACATACTATTGTTTATATGGTTTTATGTCAGTGCAGATGTATTTTCTTGGCGGTGATTGCCAAGGTAAAGGCCCAGCAGTAGTGCTCACAGTTCACTACTGATTTACTGGAGTTGAACCCTTAGTATTGACCCAAGTGAGTGGATGATCTACTGGTACTGTGGAGATTTAAGGAGAGTTCACATCAAATACTTGATACAACACAGCTTCAACAGCTTTGTGCTAGAGTACCCCCTTATTTTGAAAACTAGGTAAGCTTCAGTTTAAGCTAGTTCACAAATCATGTAGAGCACAAGGTTCAGAATCACACAACTGAAGACAAAAACGTTTCAGTTATGAAATATAGAACTAAATGACAGATGCCACAAATCCAGGTTTCATTGTCTGGATTCCAGTTATTTCTATGAATTGCAGCGATCCATCTGCTTCTTCTGTTTTTGGCTTTAGGTTGCCGATAAAACGATAGCTCCGAGTGCATTTTAAATCTATTTGTGCGATCAACACACAACAGCTCTTCCCCATTTTTTAGATTGTTCTAAAGTTTTCACTGTATTCAAGCCAAAGCTGCAACTCATCTCCCTCTTTCTGCCACTCAGTGGACGGAACCGCGGTGACTTCCACCAGCGGTGACGTCACGTGCATACCCTCTATACTCTGGGGGTATGGGGCGGTACAGTGGTGCATGGATTTTGCCGTGGCACCTATACCATAGGAAACACCGTAATGCACCACCGTTCAGCTGAAATGTTTCCAAAGTTTTATTTTTCATTTCAGCACAAATGGTTAATGAAACAAATAGAGAAATAATTGGACAGACACACAGTAGAAGTATCCAGATAAGTGACAAAGTTGTTCAGTAGATGAGGTTTTATGCCCAGTTGTACCTGTAAAATGGTCAGTAGTCACTACTGTGCTATAATATTGAACATTTTTGAATTAATTGGACTGCTGCAGTTGTATGTTTCATTTTACTGTTGTGAGATTGAGCTCAGTGAAGTAGTTTAGATGCTATTGGGTTTTGTAGTTACCGTCCACTATTAGACCACAGCATGCACCAAAAACAGCACAAACTAAAAGTCCTGATCATCTCAGTGGCAGTATTTTCTATTCCCTTTATTGAAGAGTTATCATGTTAATGTGTCACGTATATAGTTTTTATTTTTATGTGTGATTTTTAATAAAATATATTCAGTCACACAGTCGACTAAATCACACAGAAAGTGGTTGCGCTCACAGAAGCTGAAAAAAAGAACAGACATATTATAACTATATGGACAACTGAAAGGTATATTTGACATACAATGGAACAGAAACATTTGGTGATGACATGATAACTCTTCAATAAAGGGAAGAGAAAACACTGCCTCTGAAATGCTCACTGTTGGCTACATTTGATGTTTTAATCACCACTGACCATGTATGCTGTCATCAGACATGTGGGTCATTTCAGAATTAGGGGTACATTTCGCGTCCCCCAGATACACCCATTGTTTTTCTCCCCAGACAAATCTTTATTGAATCAGTTTTTAATAATACTACTAATTGAATTGAACTTTAACAAATAATAATGCTTTTTGTATATTTTTGACAAAATGCATACAGAAAATATTAGCCTAAGGAGTCCCACCCCATCCAAAATTTACTGTCTTCGGCTCAGGATTCATACATTGAAGTTGAATTAAAATGAAATAATTTAGTTTAATTTTAATTTTTTTTGTGCTTACTCTAAAAACATCAATAAAATCAATTGCAGAGAATATCAATTTTCTGTATTATATGAAATTTCAGTATTAAATAAATATGTTTTTTGTCTGTCTATACATAGAGGTCTTTAAATGTTACTGATTTTCTCCCGGAAAATTGTTATGACTACTTAAGTAACAAATCGGGTTCACATGAAGTGCCTTTCTTCCTGTGAGTTCAAACTAAAAGCTCCTCAAAAGAAAAGTATTTCTTTTCAACCATATAATCCCATTTAGAGGGTTAGTTGACACATGCTTGTAAATATTGTAAACAGTGTATTTCAACATATTATGAACATATCACTAAGTGATATTATTAACATATCACTTATTTAAGTGTCTCAATTACACTCTATCATTTTCGAGAAACAATTCATTTGATGATTCATCTGATTAGTGTATTTTTTTCTTTTTGGTATTAGCTACAAGATCAAGTTCTGGAAATTCTGGGTCATAAATATTAAAAACTTGAATTAATATCGTAAATGGGTGGAATGGCTGGTGTGACTGTGCTACACAATCAGAGAGATGCAAAGACTACCCTCACTTTTGGCTGATTTTTTGGCTAATATTTCCCCCCGTAGCTCAAAGTGTTGAGGATATTCTGTGTGCTATGGTGGATTTCTGTGGTTATTTGTCATTCTTCTGGTTTATAACAGGGAGTCAAGTAACATCTGGTCAGAGGGGAGAAGATGTGCCGCCAGATGTGCACCTTGGTGATGCATCACCACAGCAGAGCACCGATGCACCTCAACAAACCAAACACCAAGCGTGGTCACCAAGAAAGGACAGAGGCAAGTTGTTTGAGGTTGTCTAATTTACAGCAATTAGGTATTTGCTGTAAATAGATAAAGGCTGTAAATAGGTATTACAGCAAAGATGTATGTGCTTTAATGCAGTCTCTCAAATTAGGGTAGGCGTACCCCCAGGGGTACTTGAATATATATACATATATATATATATATAAATATAAATATATATATATATATATATATATATATATATATATATATATATATATATATATGTGTATATGTATATATATATATATATATGTGTGTGTGTATATATATATATGTATATATATGTGTGTGTGTATATATATATATATATATATATATATATATATATAATTTATTTATTTATTTGTTTTAATATATTAAATAAGTCATCACAGACTGAATACAAAATAAACAAAGAGAATTAATGCTGAAATATAAACAATAAATGTATTAATATAATAAAATGGACACTCCTAGTTTTATTGTCAATCATCTTGTTTAAGCTTTAGTAACATTTTAAGAAAATTTCTATTTTCTATATTCAAGATGAGTTTATTTTAGTTAATAAGTCATTATTTTTTCTTAATGAAAGGTAAATGTATTAATTTACCAATTAATTTAGTTTTCTTATCAGTTAAAGAGGGGACTTTTCAATATAGTTTGCACTCAAAATATACTTGGGTCAGTGACAAAACATGGGTGACAAGGTTAGAAATTTAAAGATATTTTGAAAATTTAATTTCAATGCTTGAGTCAAGTTTATTAGTGTGTTGATTTTTCAGTTTTGCTTGATTTATACATTTTGAGAAGGGATTTATAATTTTTTCCATAAGTTTAAAAGTTACTGTCCATGAAAATGTCAAGTTTTGTAACCCAAATAGAATGAGAAATGTATTTCAATTTTGTCTACAAAATAAGTAGCTGAGGGAGCAGATTTAAATCATCATTTTGTTTTACAAGTGCCCTTTAAAAGATTCTAAGACAGAAAATATCTAAATCAGAAATGTGTGTCTTTTTGTGTCAGAGAGCAGACACATACCAAACAGCACATCTGTTTTTCCACAAAACCTTTGACCAAATTAGTTTAAAAGGCAGAAATTCTTTCTTTACCTTTCAATAGACATTTAAAACAAATCCTACAAATATTTACTTTGCATTTTTATATATTTTGGGTAAAATACTGGTTACACCAGAAGACATAAACCAGTTCCACCATAAGACAGTGCCATCCCATTAAGCCAAAAGCAGTTATTAACCACATTAATAATGAATATCCAAGCATAAAAGTCTACAAAAGGAATTGAAATGTTTTTATAATTATTTTTAATGTATCCAAATCAAATATTGTCCATACTAGAGCAAAATGAGACTGACAAACAGAGAACAATCATCTCTACGTATAAAACAAGGTAAATGTCAGTTAACAGTCCTCAAGATGAACAACCCATTGAGAAGTTCAGAAATAGAACACATAACACTAAGAACAAGTCTCTGCTTTTAAAGAATATGAGCTTGGAAATCTTTCCAGTTGTCAGACTTTAATTTTGAGTGGTGTGAGTTTAGGGGTTCCGGCTCAGACTTGGTCAGCAGTCCATCAGATTCAACATAGAGCTAGATGTCAGGTGGATGAGGCCAGCTGAACTGGTTCCTCTCACCCAACTACTGCATGAAACTCACCTTTATGGACCTGATTTACTGAACAGCCTGATCACAATCAAGGGTACCAGAAAGAGTGCACATATAGATGAAAAATAATAATGCTCTATCAAAAAATCAGACAGGCCATTTTATTTGTCTGATATTTCTCTTTTAAAGTCCAAAATATTTTTGTATTATGGTGTCTACTAAAAATTTCGCAGGCTTGTACCCCTGTCAAATCAGAAATTATTGGGTGTACGGACACTCCAGCCTAATAGCCTCCATATTTAATGCCTACAAAGATATACAAATGTTTCAGCTCTCAGGATAATCATGCATTGTTTATTGCATAGATGTCGTGTCCAAAGCATGCGTGCTGAAAAATTCCATATATTGACGGAAACAATAAAATTAGACCCACATATTTAGAATATGGTGTACAGACACTACTTGGTGTACGGACTCTACAAGATTGGAATGGAAATCTGGCTTACCACATGGTGGCATCTGTGTTAGATCTGTAACTAAGTCTTCCTGGTACAGGAGGAAATAAACATTTGTGAACAAGTTATAACAATATATCTATAAGGCATATACGCCATATTATTGATGGAAGTATATTGGTGTACGGACACTACATGAATTTTGGTGAACAACGCGCCATTGAAAACATGCGGTTCGACGTAAACGTCCGTTTGCCACATTGTTGCCAAATTTTCTGCAGCCAGGGAGCAGACCAAAATCTGTCTAGTTGTGCATATTTAGTCATAATAATACTTAAATAACAGGTTCCCATTCTATTATTACAATTAAAGGGCTGTAAAAGAAGGGTTTTCAGAACAAAATGGTTGATTGTCTTAATACTGAAAATAAGAATTGATAATCAAACAGCTGTTCAACAAAAATGATCAATTAATGAAAAGCAATGTGATGTGTTTATTTTGTAATAAAAAAGACACAGGAGTTGAGTAGAAATTATTTATTGTGTTACAAAACATTATGCACAATAATTTTGCTCTCTTATAACAATAAAATTGTGCACATGTTTTCATGCTCATTGGGTCGCCATTTTATCAGTTTTTATCCGGGTTGAGTAGAATCAGTGAGTGTCCTTCTTGATGATGTAATTTCCTGTCACATGATTTTATTTTCCAATATTAACAAAATGGCCTCTAAAGGTGGTTCCATCATCTTGACAATTCATTAAGTTTACTTGATTGTCAAGATTCTCCAAATAAATACTGAAATTTAAATAATTATTTAAAAAATGCCTTCCATTCTTGTTACATGAATATAATGGGAGATTATGCCAAACTATATTTGAGGCATTTTAATCCAAATTTTGCACTTTTTAATCAAGGTAAATTATTTGGGGCAAGGCTTTTATGGTTACACCAATTAGACATTTTCATGCAAAACTGT
Source organism: Sphaeramia orbicularis (assembly GCF_902148855.1). Taxonomy (NCBI): domain Eukaryota; kingdom Metazoa; phylum Chordata; class Actinopteri; order Kurtiformes; family Apogonidae; genus Sphaeramia; species Sphaeramia orbicularis. Next base: position 45,076,795 of record NC_043965.1, on the reverse strand, counting down.
TAAATGCATACCCAAAATAGATTAAATCTTTATATTTTCCATTCAAGACTACATTTAAAAGATGTCTTTGAGCATTCTGTAAAGTTCTTTTAAACTTTTAAATCCTTCAAAAGTATATAAACGGCTGGGATAAAAAAAAAAATAGGCATCACGTCATTGACCCACATCTAAAAATTTGTTATTTTTAATATATTACAGTTAAATGTATGTTGTTTCTTCACAAAGTTTTGAATATTAAAACAAACCCCTTTGACACAGGAACAAATTTTGCCTAATTTTTTAAATTAATAATGCTGAAGCGAGACTTGGGGGTACTTGACTAAAAAAGTATATTTTAAGGGGTACTCCACTGTAAAAAGTTTGAGAATCACTGCTCTAATGAGACATGGAGCTTCAATAGTATTTCAGTTGCTCATAGGTTTGGAAACAGAAGTGTTTATGTGGTTTTGTTTTTTGTGTTTTTTAGCAGCTCGGCAGCCTGTTAAAAAGAGGCCGTGGGAGAAAGACGAGGTCCTGGCTGTGGAGAAGCACATGATGTCCTTCATCACTACCTTCAGGGAAAAATGACTGCGATAAGTGCCTTGAACCGGAAAAAGTAGCCCTCAGAAACAGGAACTGGTTGGCTATCAAATTTTACATCAAGAATAGAGTCACAGCTCTTAAGAGGAAAGTTTAGAACAGGGCTGTCACACTCAGTTTTGTTCACAGGTCACATTCAACCATATTTGGTCTGCAGTGAGCCGGACCAGTAAAATAATTACATAATAATATATGAATAATGTCAACTCCAAACTTTTCCTGTGTTTTAGAGTGAAAAAAGTAAAATTATATGATGAAAATGTTTACATCTACAAATTGTATCATTAAAATAATGCAAGTAACATAAACAAACTAAAATTTCAGAAGAAAAATTGGTGCAATTTTACCAATGTTCTGCCTCAGTTTATTGTTTACATGTGTTCATTATAACGTACAGATCAAAGTGGATCTACAAACACAAAAAATGTAATAACAGGTCGAATATTGTTAAAATTGCACTGAATTCTATGTCTATATGTCTTCTAATTTTTTGTGAAATTATAGTTTGTTTCAGTATAAATACAGTAAAATTACATGAAAATGTTTGCATTTACAGAGAAATATTTTGAGTTGTCATTATTTCTAGGTTATTATGACAGTATTTTACTGATCTGAACCACTTGAGATTGAATAGGTCTGACTGTGGAACCTTAACTAAAATGACTGTTAATATCTTTATGTAATTTTTGCATTTTGCATGGTTTAGAATGTTCATCTCAGACTCCTTAATAGTCCTGTTTGTGAATGGTCAGTGCCAGATCTAAGTCTTATTGACATCTAAGAGTTTTTGAGTAAGTATTTCAGTCATCTGGAAAATGTTGAATAAAAGTGTTAAGCTTTTAAAATGCACCCACTGGTCCAAGTCTCATGTTTGGAACAGCCTACATCAATTTAAAAACATTTAAGTGGGAAAATGAAAAATATACGGATTTACTGCCATTAACAGCAGACGTAGTTAATATGAAGTGTTTCACCCATGATGCCATTATGTTAGAGACTTGATGTGGCACCTTATCTGAGTGACAGTATATCATTATTCTCATGGAGACTTTTAGAATCCCAATCTTATTTATCTATATTCATGCAAGCACATACTTTACAAAAAGGAGACAGTTCTTGGCTACTATAACAGGCATTCAATTATTATTTATTTGCACAGTGTACCACAAAACAAAAAGCAGCATCATTATCAAAATGGTCCAAATCCATCTTGGTAAAATACCAGAAACAGTCCTTCAGAAGGATAAATACTTATTGAAGATACTTTTGGTAAGCTGTAGGAAAGCTATAACCTGAAAATGGTTGCAACCTGACCCTCCGACTTTGGTCCTCTGGCGTGACATTGTTAAAGAAATTTACTGTATGGAGAGACTTACTTTTGTTTTAAGACTTGAGTTGGAGAAATGTATTGAACGCTGGGAAAAATGGATTGTGTACGCACCTTGATTAATACAACCATAATTGTACAATGATGTATGTGTGCATGATGTAAAAGAATATTTTAAGTTTAATTGTAACACCCATGATGATCTCATGTTCATTGTTTGTTCTTTTGAAAACTAATAAATAAAAAGTTTTAAAAAAAAAAAAGGTCCAAATCCAGCAGCGCTGCACTGTGTTAAATGAAAAATAAAGTTCAGGCATCCAAGAGAAAGGGGAGTACTTTCTCCCCAAAGAAAAATTCGAATCCTCTTGTAAGAAAGATGCTTCCTGTGAACTTTAAATGTATATCAGGGCAGGTTTGACAGTAAATCAAGAGACACATATAGCGATAATTATAATGCCTTGTCCCTAAGATGGTCTTGTAATACTTGAAGGAAATGTGCTGTTCTAAATCTTAGCATGGCACAAAATGGACCAAAGTTTCCAGGTTCTAAATATGATGTTGAATCTTGGTTCCATGGCACTTTAATGCAACTGACAAGTGTTGAATGGTTCCACAATGTAGGTCTGGCCTGAGTTTTGTGTAAAGTAGTCCCAGGAAGAGAGAAAACCCAGACTTTGTGTATATACTGACCCCAGATGTTGTGAAATACCAGACAAGTCCCCATATGTGACTGTTTAGTCAGGAAAGGGAACTCTACTTTGTCTAATTGGTAATATGAAGGGATTTCTCTGTTAACCTACACTCCAGGATGCTGCCTGATTTTTTTCAGTGCTGTGTAACCTTCAGAAAGGCTGGTTCCCACAAGTGATGGTCTGGTCATGCATCCTTACAATAGCACAAAGACAAGTATATGTGTGTGTGTGATTGTTTAGAAGAAAAAAATAGTTAGAAGTTGACTGATATATTTAGAGAAGAACAACAGCCTTTTTTTGCTTCTGTTGCAAATTGTTTTTAAAATGGTTCGTTCATTTAACAAGTTCAGGAATGGTAAATTGGAAACATGGGAGCCCTTTACTTACATCACATTACAGTAGGCTCTTGTCAGGGTATTGTCTATTTAATTTAAATTATATTATTTTTTTCCACACAGACCCTGTTAGTTTTTCTGTATTGTTACTGTGTACATATTGTGTAGAGATGCTTCATACAGTGTGTGTCGTGGTTGTGTTTCAGGACTATGGGCTGGATGTGAGTGCGTTCAGAGAGCTGGTCAGCGACTGTCCTCAGTGTCTTCTGGAGTTGGCGTCCAGCTGCTGTATGGTAGGTGAAACTACAAAAGCACTCGGAAAGCGCAGACCAAGGCAGATCAGAGCCCCCCCCCCCACCCCCCCCACACACACACACATCAAAGTTTAGCAAACTGTGATGTTTTATTATATGTCCACAAGGACATCTAAAATATAGAAAAACTAACAGGGTATAGATTCATCTGAGGTAGAATTACAGATACACAGACATAAACGAGTGGAAAGATAATGGTTCGAATGGTGAAAACAAATGCAGGTGAAACACAGAACTCCCCCTCGATGCTTTTAAGATGACAGAAAAGAAAACAGATGTAGGTAACAGGCTTTAAATCTCACAAGGGAGGAGAAAGAAAGAAAAGAAAGAAAACAATAAAAATGAGATGGTTATTTCCCGTCAGAGTCCTTCTCAGAACAGATCATGTGTTCTGACTGTATGTGCATGAATCTGCATTCAGGGTGTCATTACATTCCATTATGGAAAACAAATGGTTTTCATTTCAGTTTTCTCTACTTTAATAAAAATTAGAAAATAAAGACTCAGACTCACATTCAGTCCCATTTCCAAGTATCTGTGTGTGATTCATTCAGGCCGTAAATGGTTTCACAATATGAACAACCCCAGTAAAACTCAAATCACCTCCATTTTCTGTTCAGTTTTTTGTTAATTGCTTGTTACGTCCCGGCTTAGGGGTGAACCAAGATGCACATAATGTCCTCTCTTTGTCTCCTCCAAACTCCCAAGCACAAACATGTTAATGTGTTCTTTTGTTGGCAGCTCCAAGAATAAGTCCAGATTCTTTTAGGTCTCCTTTTTAGAAATTTATTGTTAACTTGATCTGATCACAAACAAAACATAACTCAGCTGAGGATCCACACCCCAAACAGGGAAATGGATCCAGACATTCCAATGCACATCGCTTTTATAATCCTTGTAAATTGATCTTCAAACTATGGGCTGACCCCCTTGTGCTTGGTGGGTTGGGTCACAGAAAATGGACTGGTGTCATCTGACTCTAAAGTCAAGCATTTGTAATTCCTCAACTCTATGCAAAACCTCATATTGACAGTGTTTACCTCTTTTCTCTTGTTATTTACGATTGTGAGCATGTGTATTCAAAAGTACACCCAAGGTAAACCCAAGTCCTGTGATCATAAATCTGTCAGTTGAGTATGTTACCAAGATGTGACCTATCCTAAGAAATTTACAATTGACCAGTGAAACAAAGAAAATCTAGTGACACAAAGGAATCCTAACTAATACTGACTAATATGGGATTAAATTTAAGAATTCAACTATCTAAATTAAAATAGTATTTCAAACTCCAGACCAAAAAAACTATATTCCAAAGTAGGGCTGTGCAGTAAATCGAAATTCAATTACGATTTCGATTATTACACGCAACGATTACAAAAATTATGTAATCGAGAAAAAACGATTATTAATTTTGAGTTGTTTTAATTCACGCGCACGCAAGCTACCATGAGCTGCTCTGCCCCGCCCCCCTCTAAACTACAGCTGCCTGCTAGCCGGCAGGTCCACCCCAAGAGGAAAGTTGTACCTAGCAGTCTGGAAAAATGGCAGGAGAATCACAGCAGAAGTGCTAGGTAAACAAAAAAGGCAAGTCAACTTCAATTGTATGGAATCACTTTGGGTTTGATGAAGAAGACGAAGAGCAAAAACACATCACGTGCAAAAAGTATTTCGTAGTTGTGTCCGCACCGACCGGTAACTCAACAAACCTTTGTAGCCACCTAAAGTTTAACCACCACCACCTTTATCATAATCTTATGAAAAACTAAAACGCATAAAAACAACTTCGTCCGCAATGCAATCTTCAGTCTCCAAATCTCTGTACGCTGCAACTCCCGTATTAACCTAACCCTAACCTGTATAACCCTAACGTACATATTCTAGATGGCTGATGTATACAGAAGGCCTTAACTGAAACCTCACGGCACGCCACTGAATTTACTGTTTCATACTACATTGAACATACTTGAATTCATAATTTGCACTTTACGTGAGTTTTTTTTTTTATTGCTCCAGTTCTATGGCAAGTCTATAGCAGTTTAATTACAGTGGACTATTTGTTCACAAAAGGAAACATACTTGAATTTACAGTACACTTATTTGCATTCAAAGATTTTTTTGTTTCGTACAAAAGTGAACATACTTTGTTTTAGTGGTTAAAAGCTTTATTTATGTTTAAAGAGTATATTTTACATCGCATTGCAAGAAAAAAATAAACAACTTTAAGGTTAACAAATAATCGTTTTTAATAATCGTGATTTCAATTATTGCTAAAATAATCGTGATTTTTTTTTTTTTTCTATAACTGAGCAGCCCTATTCCAAAGTATTTATTCTTAAACAACTCAAGGAGGGTTAGGGGAGGGCTCAGCTAAAACAACAAACAAAAACTCTTCTTCAAAGTTAAACCTAAATTTCTGATCCAAAATAAAAGCAAGAAATAAAATACATTAAACTAACCTAAACTCCCTCGACCAAAAACAGGTAAAAAGGGGAAAACAAAAGAGCCGCCCTCCCCTACCAGAAACTTGCACTGATTTAAAAAAAAACCCCAAAAAAAACCCAACATATTTACAGCTATTTACAAGATACAAACGACCACAGACACAAACGAACACGTGACTGGATCTGTTGTTGGGAGCTGGCAGAGAGCAAAGAGAGGGCGAGCTGCAGGATCCAGGGCCATTTTTAAATACCGATCTATCTGGCACCACCAATCAGCAGCATCCTCCTGCATGGGAAAAAAGAAGCAAAAAGGCACAGCACCCCTACAGGACTGGGGGAAAAATACAACAGTGTCTGAGAAAATACACATATAAACATAAACAGACAAATTATGACCCAGGGTCATAACATGCTTCAGAATAAATCTGTTTAGAATCGTCCAAATGGGATCAAAACTGTCACAGTTTAGTCTGAACTGTTGAATAACAAACAGCAGCACACATTCTAACAACATAGCATCTTTAGAGCATCATTATCAAACTGACAAGTAGAAAAAAATACTGCAGTTTCAGCATCAAACTCCATTCTTTTAAGTTAGTCTAGTGTTGAAAACAACAACCGATGTTTATATTTTGCAAGTGACACTGAATAAACCATCAAATTACAGCTGTAACTTCTCTGATTTTACAGAATTTAAGCACATTTACTCAGGATTTTTAAATACCTCACATATCACTGATTGATGCCTTTGCAATTATTTATCTTTTTAAATAAAAAAAAATAAATAAATAAAAATTAGCAAAATTTCATTTTTTGGAGCCCATTCTATAACCTTACACTTGACCGCTGGGGGGTGCTGATAAACCCCTGATAAATAGTTCAAATCAAACCTTAATCATTTATTTATTGATGACTTAGGGATTATTAAGAACTGTTTTTATTGAAGTAATAACATTTTTTGAAAAAAATATTCATTTTTTGGAGCACATAGTACAGCTTTACGCTTGACCACTGGGGGATGGTGACAACTGCCTCACAAATGGTTTGAACCACCCTGAACTGTGGATCAAAAACCAGCAGCACACATTCTAACAACATAGCATCTTTAGAGCATCATAATCAAACTCACAAGTGGAAAAAAATACTGCAATTTCAGCATCAAACTCCATCCTTTTAGAGTCCAGTGTTGAAAACAACAACCCATGCTTATGTTTTGCAAGTGACACTGAATAAACCATCAAATTACAGATGTAATGTCTCTGACTTTTCAGAATTTAAGCACATTTTACTCAGGATTTTTAAATACCTTACATATCATTGATTGATGTCTTCAAGTAAATTTAAAAAGTTTTTCCAAAATTTCATTTTTTGGAGCCCATACTATAACCTTACACCAGGGGGCGCTGAGGCACCCCTGACAAATAGTTCAAAACAGACCTAAATCACTCATTTACTGATGACTTAGGGATTACTTAGAACTGTTTTTAAGGTAATAAAGAATTTTGAAGACATATATACATTTTTGGAGCACATAGTACAGCCTTATACTTGACCACTGGGGGTGGTGACAACTCCCTCACAAATGGTTTGAAACACCCTGAACTGTGGATCAAAAAACAGCAGCAAACATACTAATAACAACATAGCATCTTTACAACTTCATACTCAAACTCACAAGTGGAGAAAAAATGCTGCAACTTAATCATCAAACTCCATTCTTTTCATTTAGAGCTGTGTCCAGTGGAGAAAACAACTGTTTATATTTTAAAAGTGACATAAAATAAACCCATTAAGCCTGGTTCAAATAACAGATAAAGAGAAGGCACACATTAACCCATGAAGACCTGGTGCTACTTTTGTGGTAGTTCTCAAAGGAATTTTTCCTCCAGATTTCACCTTTTTTAAGTGATTATCACCATTTATTCCAATATTATCCTCTATAGTTTGTGTTTTTTTCAGTGAAAATCATGTATTTTCCTGTACTTGATTCACTAATCATGTAGATGTTGATTACAAACTCAGGTCAAAGTTGAGGATTATTACATCAAAGGCAGAGAAAACTGATGAAATGTGACTTTTTCAGCAATTATATCATCAACTGAACATAAACCAAGTATCTCCGTCCACTGTCATTGATCCAACTCCATGGGTTTTACTGGTGAATCAACACTGTAGAAGATGACGCTGTTTCCACAGTCACTACGGAGCCTCTGAACTTCCAAATGGGTCATATCTGATGACTATGAACAGATGAAGAACTGTATTTTACACCAATTATTGACATGTATTGATAGGATTAGTGGATCAACAGGTATTAAACAGTTTAGATCAGTAGATGGTTTTGGTGGACAGTGGATGTTTGGGTCTTTATGGGTTAAAAAACAAGTGGAAAAGATCAAGAAAGAAGTCAAGAAGAAACAGAAGCAGGAAGTGAAAGAACAAGAGGAAAGAAAGAAGTCAGAGATGAAAGAGAAAAGAAAGAACATCTGGAAGCACCAGTCCTCCCACTGGGAAGTGACGTCACTCACCCTGTTGTGGAAGTTGTTTTTTTTTTTCAGTTGCTCAGTTTTCTCCCAGGCCTTGGCTTCCTTCAACTTCCTCTTCTTCTCCATAAATAATTGATGTATGACGATTTTGTGGCAGGTTTTGTGCATGTACATTTTTGGGCTAAGCCACATTTGTCTACTCTTCCTCTCAACTAAACAAATGTGTTATAGTTAAATAATTCACTCTCCTTTTAAATCAGGGGTCTCAAACATGCGGCCTGGGGGCCAAATGCGACCTGCCAAAGGTTCCAATGCGGCCCATGGGGTGAATTTTCAAAGTGTAAAAATTCCACAGTCAAAGCTGTGGAACTCACTTTAGTTCAGGTTCCACATACGGACCAATATGATCTACAGTAAAATAATAACAGCAGAACAACCGACAAAAAAGAATGACTCCATATTTTCTTTTCAGTTTAATGTAATTAAAATATTACTTTATGTCTATACATAATGACAACTTCTAATTTTTGTCTTTGTTTTAGTGCAAAAAATAGCATTAAGTTATGAAAATATTAACATTTACAAACTATCCTGTAACAATAAAATGTGAATAACCTGAACAAATATGAACAACCTGAAATGTCTAAAGATTTTAATTTTAACAATCTTCTGCCTGTTACTAAGTATTTAGTGTCTTTGGGTCATTCCATCCCAAATCAACCAGATTTCAGAAAGTGCCCCACGTGACCCCCTCAGAAAATTCTGAAAAAATTCACACTTGTTCACCTACCAGATAAACGAACACCTCCAAAATTTTAATGTCAAATTTTAATGTGTCTACTACAGGCATCAACCTGAGCCAGTTCTGGGAAATCTATAATTATTCTATCTGAGCCATCATGCAGTTCCACACCCTAGTTCAAGTATCTCAAGTATTACCATAACTTGTGCAATAATCAATGCCATTATACTGTTAAAAATGCCATTAATCCTACGTTTGTATACAATTTGAAGAAAATAGTTATGCAGTAAAAAGAAAAATATTAAAAATAGAACCAGTTCTATCCCAAAGCTAAAATTTTGTGCACAACATCTTGAAACATATATGAAGACATGGTAAAAATTTCAAAATGTTCATTAACTGGCCACATGGTAATTTGGGTGCTCAAATAAAGAATACTTTTGTGAAAAATTGAAATTGACCCATTTTATTCATTGCCTCACAGCAGCACTTTCCATGTAAATGTAGTCTTTTTGCAGTAGATTGTTGCATCTTGACCATAAGAATCCATGCAAAAAAAATGAGGTCTCTACATTCATCCATTCTGGCACAGTGCAAGCCTGAAGAGAGAGGACATTTGGAAGAATGAGCCTTTTGGCCTGATTTCAAGGCCTCATGGACCAAACATAAAGGCACCTACAATTATTTTGATGCAAAATATGGTCTTTTCAGGGGGATTTCAGCCCAGACAGTAAGTTTCAGTTGTGTGGCTTGAATACCTAAGGAGATAGAGCTCCTCAAAGTTGGCTGAAAAACAAATTTGCAAAATTAAAAAAAAAAAAGAAACATTAATTTTCAAAGGGCTGTATCTCCTAAACTATTACAGATATGACATAAAAATTTAGGATGTGTTTGTTTATCTGGTAGGTGAACAAGTGCGAATTTTTTCAGAATTTTCTGAGGGGGTCATGTGGGAACCATTGGTTGAATTACCATGGAATGACCCCTTTGTAGATCCGATCCATAATGCACATGTAGAAAAGATAAGTTGAAGCAGAATATTGTTAAAATTGCACTTATTTTTCTTAAGAAATTTCAGTTTTTTCAGGTTATTCACATCTTTTTTAAGTTTATAAAAGTAAGTATTTTCATAATTTAATGGGTTTATTTGCACTAAAACAAAGACAAAAATTTGCAGTTATCATTATTTACAGGTTATTACGCTATTATTTTACTGGTCCAGCCCACTGGAGATCAAATCAGGCTGAGTGTGGCCCATGAAAGAAAATGAGTTTGACACCCCTGTTTTAAATCATTTAAATATTTGTTTTCAGTATTTTCCAGTGTTCAGGACCATACAAACGTGCTGCAGAGCTTGTAGTCAACCTGTTTTCCTGTTCTTCATCCTCGCCTGGAGACTGTTGACCATGTTAATGACCAGGCTTTGAAGCAAAGCTTTTAGCATAATTAAAGTGAAAACATAATGGATTTAGTTCCAATTATCAGACCAAAGGGACGACTCTCTTTGAGCTCCAGTGGAACACCTACCTGTCCAGATTCTCTAAAGAACACTCCCCCCTCCCTTCATACAGTCCTCCTCCTGCCGCCAGGCTTGTTCTTAGTGCCTACGTGACATGAAGGCGCCGCACAAACACATCAAAAGACCATGAAAGATTCAGAAGCTCCTTTCAGGGTTTTCCTTCACCTCATCCACAACATCAGAATATAAATAATAGGCTTAATGAGGATGAATTATGCAGACGCTGATGTGTGTTCGGTCTGAGGAGGAGGAGGAGGAAGAGGATGATGATGATGATGATGATGGGTTCCGTAATGTCTGACAGGGAATGACAAAGCAGAGTGAAGGTGAAAGTACATTGTATCTAACTCAAGGTAATATAGAGTCAAGCTTTTAAGAAAACTATTCCCTTTTAGCCGATAAAACTGTGACCTCGGAGAAAATGTTACAGAACCAGTGTAGGATCCTATTATCTACTCTGCTGCCTGATTCCAGACTGTGGTGAGTCAGCAGAGGTTATTGCTTGAAGATATCATGGTTTACAGAGATAGAACTATCAAAATATGCAGTTTGAGTGCATTTATGTGACAAATACGGAGGTGGATGCAAACAAGACGCTGAAATGAACAAAAGCGTTGACATTTTTGTGCTGTGGAGATCCAAGAATTTCTAAAAACACCTAGTACCTGGTGAAACCCGGCGAATTATTGTACAAGACACCCAAGTATTTTCATTTATAGAACCATCCTTGAATGTCTCACTCGTGTAATTCAATGAGTCACACACCATTTATACAAGAAAAAAATATGAAATATAGATTTGTGAAGAATTAAACCTGGATGACAAACTGAAACCCATCTCTGATCTGCAGTCCTGTGGAAAACCACTGATGTACGTTCAACCAAAGAAAATACGTCACTAATGAAGGTCACGTCGTATTATTACAGGAGAAAAGGTTTATCAAATAAGAGGCTTTAAGAAACTGGGAACAGAGGAAGCATTAAGGCAGTGTTTTTCAACCTTGGGGTCAGGACCCCACGTGGGGTCGCTTGGAATTCAAATGGGGTTGCCTGAAATTTCTAGTAATTGATAAAAAAATTTAAAAAAAAAAACTTACTAATAAAAAATATATGGTGAGTTGAGAGACACAATCTCAATACATAAAAGACATGAAAAACTGTGAAGCTGAAACTGAAGCACTGTGGTTCTGTTTATCTGTCAAATGTTCATTGTGGTCAGTTTCAGATGCTGCAGCTCTTTCATAATTCATAGTTTGAGTTCTTGTTTGTTCAGTATTAATTGTCAGCCTTGTAAATCCAAGCTGGACTGACTGTACATATTCTGACCAAGGAAAATCAAATTTTCACTTTGTGCAGTAATCTACACCTGGCTTTTCTGCCTCCGTCCATAATAATTTACATTATATAGACTAATGTTGTCTAAAATTAACATTTATTTGCCACATATTATAGCAAAATATTACATGATCAAAAACAACTTAATTGTAGAAAAAAAAAAAAAAATCTCTGTTTTGAATGTCTGGGATCACCAGAAATTTGTGATGTTAAAATGGGGTCATGAGTAAAAAAAGGCTGGGAACCACTGTGTTAAAGGGAGATGGATTAAGTAAAATAAAGTTCTTTGTGTCTGAGGGGAGAATGTGTCTATTATATTACATAGAACAAACTGTACAAAAATATTTGACAGCAAAGGTACCAGCATAGCAGTCAACACACATTTATCTGGTCATAACAATATAAAAATAATAGTAAGAGGGACATAATCCAAATTTGTAAGTTTACGGCCAGTTCACAATCAAGGGTACCAGAAATGGTGCACATATAAATAATAAATAATAATGCTCTATCAAAAAATCAGACAGACCATTTTATTTGTCTGATATTTCTCTTTTAAAGTCCAAAATATTTTTGTATTATGGTGTCTACTAAAAATTTCACAGGCTTGTACCCCTGTCAAATCAGAAATTATTGGGTATACGGACACTCCAGCCTAATAGCCTCCATATTTAATGCCTACAAAGATATACAAATGTTTCAGCACTCGGGATAATCGTGCATTGTTTATTGCATAGATGTCGTGTCCAAAGCATGCGTGCTGAAAAATTCCATATATTGACAGAAACAATAAAATTAGACCCACATATTTTGAATATAGTGTACGGACACTACAAGTTTGGAATGGAAATCTGGGTTACCATATGGTGGCACCTCTGTTAGATCTGTAACTATGTCTTCCTAGTACAGGAGTAAATAAACATTTGTGAACAAGTTATAACCAGAGGTTGCGCTAGATATTTTTATTGTCCGTCATTTTGACGGACAGGGTCGTAGAAATTCCGTCATGGCATATTATTATCAGTCATTTCAAATTTTTATTTTTTAATGATAATGAGATATATTCAGTAGTATTTAATGTTCAAAAACATCTCAATGATGCAGCAACTGTAGTTGCTGCTGGCTGATAAACCAACGTGATATCACAACTCGCATGATTATATACACCACTTTTAATTGGTGTGTTATCTGTAGACATTATAAGCTTTCCTTGTGTTTGTTCACGCAGTGTCAAATCCCATGCACTGAGGGTTAGGGTTCAGGTTATGTGAACCAGAGATCTGGGCACAAATTGACATGCCATCAAATAACACATGAAAGGTAGAAAATGCGTACATATAGCACACCAAATGCCACTGGTGTATTCCTTGCTTGTCAGTCATCTTTCACTGCATCAGTCCCTCTTTTTTCACTGCATTTATCAACGCCATCCCATTTACTGGGCTTTTTAAAATAATTAAGGAGACTCGGCTGTCTTCACATTTTGCGCTAGCAAAGTAGCATCTAATGTTGGCTAAAGTCAGCAAAACAACAACACAAGACTTGACACTGACTGATTAATATGCACACTGGCTCAAACTGGACAGGGGGTCTACTACAGGTGGACTAACGGTGAGTCATGTGACTGCAGTACTGCTGTTGTATTCAGTGCAGTTGTAAACAGTGGTGCTGTTGGTTCTATATACAGGTAGGATGCTGTTACGGAATGTTTGATGACTTGTTAAGAGACAGACAGACCAGCGATCCTGTGAGCAGGTTCTGTTCACAGTGTTGTGTGAAAACTTTCTTTGATAGATTACCCTCAGTATTTTAATCTGTCAAAATGACGGATGGTCTTCAGAATTTTCCATCATTTAAAAAAAAAAATCCGTCAATGACAGAATATTTTCGGTTAACGCGACCTCTGGTTATAACAATATATCTATAAGGCATATACGCGATATTATTGATGGAAGTATATTGGTGTACGGACACTACATGAATTTTGGTGAACAACGCGCCATTGAAAACATGCGGTTGGACGTAAACATCCGTTTGCCACATTGTTACCAAATTTTCTGCAGCCAGGGAGCAGACCAAAATCTGTCTAGTTGTGCATATTTAGTCATAATAATACTTAAATAACAGGTTCCCATTCTATTATCACAATTAAAGGGCTGTAAAAGAAGGGTTTTCAGAACAAAATGGTTGATTGTCTTAATGCTGAAAATAAGAATTGATAATCAAACAGCTGTTCAACAAAAAGGATCAATTAATGAAAAGCAATGTGATGTGTGTATTTTGTAATAAAAAAGACACAGGAGTTGAGTAGGAATTATTTATTGTGTTACAAAACATTATGTACAATAATTTTGCTCTTATAACAATAAAATTGTGCACGTTTTCACGCTCATTGGGTCGCCATTTTATCAGTTTTTATCCGATTTTCTTCAAATTCGGAGGATTGCAAGATCTAGTAATAAGATGGGCAAAGAAACATTTTGGGAATGGTTTTGGGGGTATCTTTTTGCAATACTGATTAATAACTGATGCAAATATACTTGTACACCTTGATTGTGATCAGGCCGACATAGATCACACACCGCTTTTGTAAAGTCTAGTGTTTGAGTTGAACAGCGTAACAGAGGTAAACGGAACAAATGAGAGATGAGTCATGAATGCAGATGACCATGTTTCAGTCGACATGCATTTCTCTGTCTGTCCACTAAGGGGAAGTATTGGCTCAACCAAGACTCTACACTGTTGTGGATGGAGGCTGCTGTAAATGAAATGCCAGTCAGAATGTTGAAAATGTACAGTAAATGACTGTGCAGTGACCATATCCCATCATCACTTCACTTGCACAGTCAGATCCAGGCCAGAAGCTTTGGAACTGATCATGATTTTTCACACTGCATCTGCTTGTTCTTGCATCACATTACTGTTCACAGCATGCAAAGCAGTATCATTTGTTTTACCATTTCATTTGGACTCTCTGCCCTACAGCAAATCCTGCCCAGCGGACCATTGCACCGGTCCCTCCAGTTCGTTGTAATCAAATAAATGTCTCCAGTGTCACTGTAGTTCTACTGGGTTTGTGCTGTGTTGTCGTCTTGATGGTGAAATAATAGCATTTGCTTTAGAATTCCACAGGGAAAGAAAATAAGAGCAAATAAAGGACAGAGGAGAACAGCTGGAACTAAATGTGTTTTTCATTTACAAACATGAAAATAGATTATTGTACTGTGTCATGTGTTAT
Source organism: Sphaeramia orbicularis (assembly GCF_902148855.1). NCBI lineage: Eukaryota > Metazoa > Chordata > Actinopteri > Kurtiformes > Apogonidae > Sphaeramia > Sphaeramia orbicularis. The sequence continues at coordinate 45,061,788 of NC_043965.1, read as the reverse complement.
AGTTTTTTAGATTTTTTTTTTGTGCAACCATTTTTTGTTCTCTTTCTCTTTGCTCACACATTTTACTTGAATAAAAAAAGTGGAATTAAAATAAATGAAGAACATTTAATTCCTCAGCTTATCATTTACACATTACAGCTTATATATGTTATAGATCACAGTGGATCCAGAGAGGAACAAAACATTTCATAACAGGCTTAAAGTTGGACTTATTTTTCTTAAGAAATTTCAGGTTTTCATATTTGTGCAGGTTATGTGTATTGTTTGTGAAAGGATAGTCTGTAAATATAAACATTTGCATTATGTAATGTTACTTTTTTTGCACTAAAACAAAGAAAAATGTGGAGTTTTCATTATTTATGAGTTAATATGCTATTATTGAACTGGTTCGACCCACTTGGGATCAAATTGGACTAAATGTGGCCCCTTAACTAAAATAAGTTTGACACTCCTGATTGATAATATCTAGAGTAATTTTTACACTTTGCAAATTCATCCCATGGGCCAGATTGGACCCATTGTTGGGCTGGTCTTGGCCCACAGGCCGTATGTTTGACACCCCTGATATACAAGATACAGTGTCTCACTCTGGAGCTGCAGGTTTTACACGTCAGGAAAGGAACTTTATGATTACATTACATTAACCCTGTAAAGCACAGGTGTCAAACTCAGATCCTCAAGGGCCGGTATCCTGCATGTTTTAGATGTTTCCCTCTTCCAACACACCAGATTCAAATGATAAGCCTATCATCCAACTCTGCAGAAGCCTGATAACGACCGTCAGGTGTGCTGGAAGAGGGAAACATCTAAAACATGCAGGATACCGGCCCTCGAGGACCGGAGTTTGACACCTGTGCTGTAAAGCGTGAACCACTAAATCATTGACAGGAAACTCCAGTTCTTTGAAACTGGAGCCTTTATTGGTCCTTGTGAATAACCCAAGATTTTTTTTTTTTTTTTCAAATATCAATCTCCATTTATGACTTTCAATTTTGTATCATATTTGATACATTGGGTCTCAATGCTCAAATGCTCTTATTTTTAAACAAACAAAAAGATAATATAACAAACATCTAACAAATTGGTAATTCCTTTTCAAAATTGGCAAAGTTCTGCCTCCTTCCTCATTAATGACAATCTTGTAGTGTCACTGGAAAGGCCTTTAGTGAACAAATTCCTCCCCCTGGTGGATTATCTGTGTATTGCATGTATCTAATTATTTACGTCAGGTTTTTCTAGAAAAAAAATCACACTGATCATGTAGAGGGCTTCAAAACTCATGTATCAAACATGATACATTTGGTGTTGTAGGGTTAAAATGAGGAAAACTTGTCATATATCATGACATTTTAATGTTTGTTGAGAATAAACCATGCATTTCATCATAATTCTGGCAGCTCTAGTTGTAAAATTTAGATCCTAGTCTTTTTTTTAAAGAGTGCAGAGAAATTCTCTGTGTAGTTTTTGGTGTATAGATGCTGAAGCAGAAAAAATAAGGGCATATTATTTAATTTCCATTTCCTCAAAAAAAAAAATAAAAATAAAAAACAAGGATAGTAGTCAATGGTGAAAGACATATTTTTCAGTCAGTTGAATTGTGTCATTTACACATATATTGTTTAGCAATTTATAAGATAACTTCAAGAGCCAGTGGTGCAGTGGTTAGCACTGCTGATTCCCACCAGGGACCTGTCAGTATGGAGTTTACATGTTCTCCCTGTGTTTGTGTGGGTTCTCTCTGGGTACTCCAGCTTCCTCCCACCATCCAAACACATGCACGGACAGGCTAATTGGCTAATCTGAATTGCCCATAGGTGTGAATAGATAGATGGATGGATGGATGGATGGATGGATGGATGGATGGATGGATGGATGGATGGAGAGAGAGAGAGAGACCCCGCCTCCATCCATAGGTAGCTGGGATAGGCTCCAACACCCCCCATGACCCTAGTGAGGATAAAGTAGGTTCAGATAATGAATGAATGAATGAATGAATGAATGATCTTTAGGCAGGAAAGTCATGGTTTATTGCAGTTTATGAGACAGTACCACACATGTCACACTAGGTGTCACACACAACATGTTGGTCCCATATGAACCATCTCGGACCCTGAGAACCTCAGGGACTGGTCTTCTGCTGGTGCCCAGAGTCAGGACTAAACAAGGTGAAGCTGTGTTTCAGTTCCATGCAGCTAAACTCTGGAACAGTCTTCCTGATGATGTTAGACAGACCTCTACTGTGACAGTGTTTCAGTCCAGGCTGAAAACTCCTTTGTTCAAACTGTGCTTAGAACAACTGAAAGGGTTCTATCTGCACTCTGACCTTTTACTTTGTTTTAATTGATTATTATTTATGTTTTATTGAGTATGTTTTAATTGTAATTGTTTGTTTTTAACCTGTCTCGTTTCCATTTTTGTAAAGCACTGTGAATTGTCCTGTGTATGAATTGTGCTATACAAATATATCTGCCTTGCCTGGACTATATCTGTCATCACACATGATACTTGTCACCAACAGCAATATGAACATTACCTTTAGATTTCACCTCATCTTTCCAAGAGGAAAGGTGAAAGTGCATCAAAAGACCCAAAAATCACCACAAGTCTGGTCATGACAAACTGGAAGAAAACTCCAAGGCACTCACTTTAAGCCTTAAAATGCCTTTATTTCCATGGCATGGTCATATATAGACCTTAAAAAACACTTCTACACTTCAGGAAGTCAAAACCCAAGTCTGGTCATGTTGAAGTCGCAGAAACATCATCAGTGATTGTAGCTGCTAATCACGCTAATCTCTAACTGCTAACCCTAAACCCTTACCCTAAACATAAACCTAACTCTAACCACTAATTGTGCTAATCGCTAACCGCTAATCACACTAGCCCCGTGTTATTTTATGTGGCGTAAATATACACGCTGAAAGCTTATAATGCATACAGATAACAGGTCAATTAAAAGTGGGGTTTTATCTGTACACAATTCATGATATCACATTGGTATTATACGAGGATTATGATATGTCGTGGGATGGGACATAGGGTGTGTACACACCTGAAAAATCCTTTGGTTGGTTTATTTGATTCGGGTCAAATGCCAAATTAATTTTTTTCATTTGGGTCAGATCACATTCTCATCACACTTTTTGCTCGTGGACCAAAATGCGTAAACAGAAGCTTGAATGTGTTGTACTGCGCTGGCATTGGACAGAAAAGTCGGGGGCGGGGTGGATCAGAGATGGCCGGTGTAGGCCAGTGTTGATGAGAACAGATGTGAAGGTCCTACGTACAGTTATCATTTTCAGGATATGTATTCTACTTTTACAGACACAAATTTATGAAAACAATGTTAATTGTCAAGAACAGCTCACTCGGAGCCAGTTTCATTATATGGACATCTGACCAAACATCAGTAAGACATTCAGTCTCCTCACTGCTCCACGTCTGTCGATGGCTCATGGCTGCTGCTGTTAGCTCTGCCTACCACTGAAACACGGCTACTTCCAGCAGCTACGGTGGCTCGTCAAGCACAAAAAGGTGCATGATTCCTTGTTTTTTTTTTTGGCTCGAGGCTGGTTATATTCACACCAGAAGTGAACCGGCCCAGAGTCCGTTTGAAAGCAGACCGAAACCACCTCTTCTAGGAGGTCTCAGTCCGCTTGTTTGATTCGAATCAGAGTTCGCATGTTTGTACTCACACTTAAAAAAAAAAAAGTCCAGACTTTCCGGAGAAACAAACTCTGGTCTGTTTTAAATGGACAAAATGAAGTAGGTCTGAATACACCCCTAATTAGAATCATGCAGAAGCCAAACACCTACAAGTAGTACTTTGTCGAAATTGTAGAAATATCACTTTTATTTTGAGCAAAACTGTAATCGGCTAAAATTTACTTAGGGGGTCAAATGAGTGGCCATTTTTGTAAAAAAAAAAAGTTGTAATTAATACATAGAACTATGTTGAAATAATGCTAATACATTTGTGCACAGATTACTGATATTATTTGACAGTGGAAGCTATATTTTCAGAAATATTGGATTTTGAATAGCACATGTATGTGAAAACTTTTGCTGGTGGACAGACGTGACATTACCCATGATGATCTGGTCAGTACCAGTACTTTATTAGTAATAAATTTATAGACTTACTATTGCTAAGTCTCCTCTTATTCATAAATGTTCGTATTGTGGATCTAAAACAATAACAGCTGACACAAAAACACAAAATGTGGCAGTGGACGGATGTGACATGGTTGTTACAGATCCCATCATACTGATGCTCGGCAGCCATGTCACCGTTTACACTAATGATCCATGTGCAAAAACTAGGATCAGAATTATTTATTGTATAGTTTATCATCATACTAAAGAGTAAATAACAATATAGAATTGTTCTTTCTTTATAAAAATACTGATTATTAGAAAACTGTTGATTTAAAAAGTGACGTATGACATTCTTAATGTATGTATTGGCGTAACATAAGCAGGATGGATCAGCACCATACTCCATATTGCAACCTGTAAAAATAAAACATGTGATATTTAGGATAGAATCTTGTAAGAAAAATTGGGGAATCTAAAAAAACAGAGTATTTTTTTTTCAGGTAAATTCAGTTTGAATATAACTTAGCCATTTGTGACATGAAAATATAGCATTAATTGTGATGAAATTGGACATTTTTGAGCTGAAAACATAGTTCATATGACCATCAACATGTTGCAACAGAACTGAAATCCTGTAAATTTGCATAACTTGCCTTTACCAACACAAAGTTCCTTTGGGGATTCACTTATATTGATTTCTTATGCACAAAGACCTCTAAGCAAATTTTAGTTGTAATGGAAACCCAGCTACTACTCAGTTCTTAATTCTTAAAGTTCTAATAAGAATTTTAGATGTTTTTTTTTGTTTGTTTGTTTGGTTGTTTGGTTGTTTTTGTTTTGTTTTTTTTTACTATTTTAAAGTTCAAATACTACATACAGCCTCTTTAAAACATTTTCTTAGATCTGTGTCTCTTGGACTTCAATGAGTGTGATTCAGTATTCGTGACACACATTCTAGATATAAGAGGGTCTGGTCTTTGTCTTGTTCTGTCTTTGAGGTGCTTAATGTGTGTGTCTCTATCTGAGTGGAGGTGAAGACGTGTGTGTCCGCCACATCCCTGACACATGGATCTAAATGCGATGAGCCCACACCTGGTGAGATAATGAGTTTCTGGACTTAAGGGTGAGAATAAAAAAAGATTCAACTGTCTTCCATCTCAGAACATGAAGAAATCGTAAATAACCTCGAGTGTTTCAACAACGTGTGTGGACTATATATGAGCTGCTGTGTGTGTATATATGTTTGAGCATGTATAATGGTAATAAAAGACACTATTTTCCCATTATTCAAGTGAGTGCATGTGTGTGTCATAAGGGTCTGGAATTGAGGTTCAGATACAACATAAAAAGCTCTGTTAAGATCTTTTATGTCTTCCTGCTCTGGGACATTATCGGCACAGTAATCACTGCAGGCCAGACAGAACAGCCTCCGGTTTAATGTTGTGTGCAGAATGGAGGCGATAACGGGAGTCTGGAGGCGAGGAGCAGATGATTTCACTTCTGGAGGAGTCAGGTGAGTTCAGGCTGACCTTCACTTTACACCAAAACCAACTGTAGGCATCCTTTACGTACACAAAGAGAGACTGGCAGGCAATTACAGGGAGAACACATGCCTACACGCTCGCCTTTCACCGTATATTCTGCAAGTTAAAGGCTGAGAAAAGAAACACTGACCTCTGAGACCGCTTCTTCAAAAGGCAAACAATGACCAAAAACAGCATTAAGGCATGATATCAGAAAATGAGAAAGCATGTTTTTTTTTTTCTCCCTACAGCTTACTATGTGTTTTTTTAAATGAGCACACTGTTTATGCAGGTATTAGTTTTCTCTTGTTTGGAAAAAAAAACATCTGAGCCTTGGGAGGATTACAAGATTCTGCAAATAATACTTTCTACTATAATTTAAATGGCTTGTACTAGAACATTTTTGCTGTTCTTTCTATAGAATAGAGTTATACCGATCCTGCAAATACAGTGGGGCAAAAAAAAAAAAAAAAAGTCTTTAGTCAGCCACTGATTTTGCAAGTTCTCCTACTTCGAAGGATGAGAGAGGTCTGTAATTTTCATCAGAGGTACACCTAAACTATGAGAGACAAAATGAAAAAAAAAAAAAAAAAATCCAGGAAATCACATTGTAGGATTTTTAAAGAATTTATCTGTAAATTATGATGGAAAATAAGTATTTGGTCAATAACAAAAGGTCAGCTCAATACTTTGGAACATAACCTTTGTTGGTAATGACAGAGGTCAAACGTTTCCTGTAAGTCTTCACCAGGTTTGCACACACTAGGTATGGTTACATGATGCTTTTTAAATCCGATTTATTTTTCCAGAAGAAATTAATCCGGAACCAAAGTACTTTCTCTTCTGTTTACATGGAAATGTTAAATCCGAATAAACGTTTACATGAGAAACGTTTATTCGGTTCTCGCAGCCCTTCTGTTAGCTTAGCTTAGCATAGTCACTGCATTTCCATGGTCACACGTAGCCAGTTTTTTAAAGGTGATTTGTAATCTTTTGTAAGTGATTTTCTGAAATCCGATTCTCCCTAATTATTTCTTTAGATCCGCGACTTACTGCACTCATACAATCTTGGGACTGTTGTGTTGACGGAAGTTGAAAAATCTTTTTGTTGGAAGGGATGCATGCACTAAATTAGCTTTGCTTTACCGTTTTAGCTTTACATTAGTTTTTATTTCCCAAGATTTTATTAGTGCAGTAAGTCACATGGCCATGGTTTGAGCTTCAATTTGTGATCATATTGACCCCACCGGACTAAAGGAATGATTAGGGAGAACTGAATTTCACAAAATCACTCGTAAAATACTACAAATCGCCTATAAAAGCCTGGCTACGTCTGACCATAGGAATGAAGCCATTATGCTAAGCTAGGCTAAGCTAAGCTAATGGAAGGGCTGTGAGAACAAGCCAATCGGTGCACTGCAGTGCAAACTGATTTGCCCACTTATCGAACTCATTAGTGCATGACAAATGAATGAATAAAAAAACAGGTGGTGAATTCTTCCTTCAGGGTTTTCCAGGCTGGTAGAGCCCATCAGAATAGCCCACTGGAACGGTTTGGGTTGACTAGACTGCATTGCATATTCTTCCGCCAGCGCAGAATGTGTGCGTCATCATGACAGGACAAGACAACAAGCATGTGCAGAATGGAAGGAATAAAGTCCAAACGGAATAAAGGGTTTACATGTCTGAGGAAGAATTTAGTTCGGAATTAAAAGGGGATTAAACCAGTGACTTTATTCGGATTTAAATCTATTCTGAACTATTCTTTTCAACTGGAATGAAGTGTTTACATGGGCATCTGAAATAGGATCTAACGTTTATTCAGATTAAACCAGGAATAAATGTTGTCATGTAAACGCATGGACTGTAGCTGGTATTTTGGCCCATTCCTCCATGCAGATCTCCTCTAGAGCACTTCCGTTGTACTGACTGGTTATGCAGCATTTTTCGTTTGCAGATGTTTTCTTGGTTCTCTTTAAAAGACAAAGGAAAACATGTCTTTATTCTCTTGTTATTTTTTTTTTTATTATTAAAATTTTGAACTATATGCATGCTAATTGCAGATATTCTTCTGTATTTCCTATTTTTCTCATAAATGTTCAGCCTGTCTTCTGCACTTTGTTTTCTGTATTTCTAATCCTGTGAACAATGCGGTTTCTTTATGGTGACATCAATAAAGTCATGTCCTATATATGTAGATACTGGTAAATGTGCTGCTGATGTAGTTTTGAGTGTGATCTAAGATTAAAGTGCATTTAACTAAACTGAATTATCTTAAAAATCTTCAGTGCATACTTTGTGCCATCTGTATAAAAACAGACAGTTGCAACAACAGCTGCCACAGTTGTAGTCAGTCTTACAAATCAACATTAAAAAAGAAAAGCCTCTGTTGTGCAGTGACACCACAGGCCTGACAAAAACTCCCTGTGTTGTGTTTTTCTTCAGATTCAGTAGCTGTTGTAGCTCACTAAATTCACTACATCCTGCTTCTGTTCTCAGCTTCAAACCCAGTGTCGTGTCCGGTGCACAGTAACTGTAAGGCACCAGATACAGAGAACTGGAAAACCTTCACCAATCAACCGATGTGTTCAAGGGCTGACAATCACAGCTGACAGACTTCCAGCTGCGCCCAGGGAAGCTTTTTCCGACAAATGTCTGATTTCAACCTCAGATATCTCAAATTGGAAAACAGACATGTTTTCTACCATTGGATAAGGGTTACAAGGTGTGTATATATATATTTTTTTAAAAAAAAGGTTCATAAAGGTATTTTTATACAGAAAGTTTATGTATGTGCTTTATATAAAATAAGGGTACATCCAGAATGAAATTAACCCTTTCATGCATGAATTAAGAGAACTTTAGTCGAGATTTTTTTTCCTGAGTGTTTTTATTCCTCTTTAGGCATGAAAAAAGCAATGCAATTGAAATCTTTTTATGAACTTACTTTTCATGAAGTTACAACAACGTACACTCAGCTGGACACCATGCATTTAATTTTTGAAGCAAAGCAGCAAGTATTTAAAACCCATCATCAGAAAATGATAAACTGTGAAAACTATGAAATAACATTTTTCATGCTGCTAATCTGATGTTTTCTAACATTTTAACATATTCTAATACTAGTTATTATTTTTTTCATGGAGATAATATGCAAAAAGAACAATCTTTTTGAGTAAGAAAACCTTTAAATTACAGCAATTGTTACTGCAGATCAGCTTTATCAAGAACAGCAAAGTTAAAGTAATGGTCTGAATGGCAGTGTATGGGATGGTGCATAAGTGTCCACTGTGTATGCATCTAAAACAACAAAGCCCATGAATGTACAAGAGAACAGCTGTAGAATGGCTGTCCACTGGAGTGACCAGTACACCTGGATATGGTGTTTCAGCTGCAGCTTCATTATGTAAAGCAATAACAGGCATGAACAAAATGGGATCTGATGGTGTGATACACTGTAAGCTCAGATAAGTTGAGTTTACTTTAAAAAAAAATTTGAAAATTGCAGCTGCATTATGCCCACAGCGGCAACAAACACAGAAGCTTCATTGCCTGTTGCTACCGCCGCTGCGTGGAGCTCCACTTCCCACAATGCATGTTGTGACGAATTTCTGAAAATGCCCAAGTGACCTACCAGCTCTGTTTGTAAACAAATGGACTGTTGATGGTGGAGTATACTTTGAAATTGTTTACCATGAGGGAAGAGATTCAGGTGAGTAATCACAGAAAGAATTATGGATTCGTGATACTTAGGTTATGACTGGGGTTTTACAGATTTGATGAAAAATTGGGGATGAACGTCATACGCAGCTTTAACGAACTTATCCGGGCTTACTGTCTCCCCCACTGAGACAGCTAGTGGACGCCGAGCTGAGAGAAAATGTCCGTGGAACAGGTCGACAATAAACTGGTGGACAATAAAACACAACACTCCTCTCACTGGTTAAAACACAGGTGTCAAACATGTGGCCCGGGGGTCAAATCCGGCCTGCCAAAGGCTCCAGTCCGGCCTGTGTGATGAATTTGTAAAATGCAAAAATTACACTGAAGATATTAACAATCAAGGATGTTAAAATCATTTTAGGTCATTTCAATCTAAAGTGGGTCAGACCAGTAAAATACAAATGTAATAGCCTAGAAATAATGAAAACCATTTTTTTCCTCCTTTGTTTTAGTGTAAAAACTGTAAAATTACACAAATGTTTACATTTACAGACTAGCCTTTTACAAAAAATGTGAATAACCTGAACAAAAATGTCTTAAGTTTGTGGAATTTTAACAATATTCTGCCTGTTATTCAGTGTTGTATTTGTAGATTCACTGTGATCTGTAAGTTGTGATGCGCATGTATAACTGATAAACTAAGGCGTAATATTGTTAAAATTGCAAATATTTTTCTTAAGAACTTTCAGTTTGTTCATATTTGTTCATGTTATGTTCAAGTGTAGTTCGTACGTGTAATATTCATTAAGGAATTTTGCTTTATTCACTCATAAACACAGAGAAAACATTGGAGTTGACATTATTTATCAGTTCTTATCCTATTATTTATATCATTTTACTGGTCCGGCCCACTTTAGATCCTATTAGGCTGCATGTGGCCCCTGAACTAACATGAGTTTGACACCCCTGGGTTAAAACAAACTATTATCGACAGCCACTTAGAACTTTTTGAGTTGTATCTTGTATGATAAGCACTTCAACTCCTACATCAGCTACTGTTTAACTGAAAACACTGAGACTGGCATGTGCAGACCAGACAGTTTACATGGTCAAAAGAAAAAGAAGTGTGGTCACAACTAAAAGTTATTAATATAAATCCATTTAACTTACATTTATTCACACATTCGACTATATCTACAAATGGGTGGACTATACTTAATATTTTTTCAGTAATGTCATCAAACTTATATTTTTAAGTGCATTCTAATGATTTTTTTTTTATTTTTTAAGTATATTTGACATCCAGGCTTTAGAAACAAACTGGAATTTTACAGATCTACACTTTGCAAAGCATTTTCCACATCTCTGTTTTTACATGTTGACCAGAGGCCCAGATGTGGGGAAAATATGAGCTTTAGAAAACATCTGCATTAGTGAGGACGGGTCATTAGCTTCACTAATTGCTGGTACTAAGAAGATGCTTAATGTCATATCAGATCCCTCACTCCATCAATAATCCATACATTACATTTAACCCAGGTTAATGTTAACTTTCATGCAGACCGGCCCATAACTATGAAATTCTCCTGCTCTCATCTACAACATCTGTTTATGAGTGCCGATTTGCATAAAAAAATGAATGCTTAATTCATTCCAATTCATTTGTGTTTATGGAACACAAATGACATTATGTGATTATCTGAACACACTTCACCAAATCAGGTCAAGGCATTTAAAAGAGTTTCTGTAGAGGAAACCCAACCAGTCCTCCAGGAGCAAGCCCAAGGCAACACTGGGGAGGAAGAATGTCTTTTACAGAAGGAAAAAGCTCAGACAGAACCAGACAGATCCGGATAGGAGGCCATCTGCCTCGACTGGCAGGAGTTCGTGGACAGAGAAAACAACGGAGAGAAAGAACAACAAACACAGATACTGGACAGCACAGGTAAACACTGAGCAGGAGGGAGTCCACAACCTGCCCAGCAGCACAGGCCAATGCTTTCAGACAGCAAGGGAAGATAAGATAAGATAAGATAAGATAAGATAAGATAAGATAAGATAAGATAAGATAAGATAAAGTGAGATAAGATAAGGTAAGATCAGGTAAACTATGGTAAGATGAGATAAGATAAGACGAGACGAGATAAGATAAGGTAAGATGAGATAAGATAAGGTAAGATAAGATATGGTAAGATAAGGTAAGATGAGATATGATAAGATGAGACAAGATAAGATAAGATGAGATAAGGCCTTATTAATCCCACCATGGGGAAACGTAACAGTTTACAGCAGTAACATGCAACACACCAGTGCAACAGGTAGAAATAAACATTCTTAACCCTATAACGCCAAACGTATCATATTTGATACATGAGTTTTGAAGCCCTCCGCACCAGGGGTGTCAAACATGCAGCCCGGGGGCCAAAACCGGCTCGCCAAAGGTTCCAGTCCAGCCCGCGGGATGAATTTGCAAAGCGCAAAAATTACACTGAAGATATTAACAATCAAGGATGTCAGACTGATTTTAGTTCAGGTTCCACATACAGAGCAATGTGATCTCAACTAAAATAATAGCATAATAACCTATAAATTATGACTCCAGATTTTCTTAGTTTGATGTAAAAAATATAATATTACATTACACCTCTAAATAATAACTCCTAATTTTTCTCTTTGTTTTAATGTAAAAAGTTACATTAAGTTATGAAAATATTAACAATTACAAACTATCCTGAATGTGAAAAACTTGAAACCTGAAAAGTGAAATTTTAACATTATTCTTCCTATTATTAAATATTTTGTGCCTTTGTAGATCCAATCCATAATATGCATGTATAAGTGGTAAGTTGAGGTGTAATATTGTTAAAATTGCACTTATTTTTCTCAAGAAATTTCAGTTTTTTCAGGTTATTCAAATCATTTTTGTTTTGATAGTTTGTAAATGTACATTTTTTCATAATTTAATTTTGATTGCACTAAAACAAAGAGAAAAATTTGGATTCATCATTATTTACAGGTTTTTATGCTGTTGTTTTACTGGTCCGGCCCACTAGCGATCAGTTTGGGCTGAATGTGGCCCCTGAACTAAAATGAGTTTGACACCCCTGCTCTACACGATCAGTGTGATATTTTTTTATTGAAAAACCTGATGTATACAATTAGATACATGCAATACACAGATAATCCACCAGGGGGAGGAATTCATTCACCAGAGGCCTTTCCAGTGACACTACAAGACTAAATTAATGAGGAAGGAGGCAGAACTTTGTCAGTTTTGAAAAGGAATTACCGATTTGTTAGACATGTTTGTGTTATATTATGTTTTTGTTTGTTCAAAAATAATAATATTTGAGCATTGAGGCCTGATGTATTATATATGATTGATATGACAAACTGAAACTCATACATGGAAATTGATATTTGAAAAAAAAAAAAAAAAAAAAAATTGTGGTTGTTCAGAAGGACCAATAAAGGCTCCAGTTTCAAAGAACCGGAATTTTCTGTCAATGATTTAATGGTTTGGGCTTTACAGGGTTAAAGTATAAAAATGTTAGTAAAAAATTTAAAGATTGGAAGGAAGGAAGCTGAATGTCCCCTAACATTTTAGGAAATGAATGGGCAAAATTACGCAGTTGAATTTACAATAAAGATACAGATTACATTTACTTTAAAATTGCACAAGCTTGCCCTTAATTATATGGCTAAGTTGCTCTGATCAGCTGTTTGTTTGCTTTCCGATGCAAATTCCCCGACACATTCTCATATCAGTACCTACACTGTTGAATTCCCCATGGACGTTGAGTGTCAGTGGGTTGTCTGTGAGGCAGCACCCTGCTGTTTTTTGTCACTGCAGGGAAGCATGTGGCCATTGGCTAAATGCATCAAATCATCCCACCCAAAACCCTCCCATGGACGTTGAGCATCTCTGGGGGTGAATGGGTCAGTAGGGGGGGCCAGGACGTTGGATTGGATGAACTGTAGATATTGGTCTGAAAGGCTGAACCTGTTTTGACTGACAGCGGTGTTGAAACATACCGGCATCGGAGCAGGTTGGAGTTCAATCCTATGTAGATATCAGTGGAAGAGAGGTGGTTTGACAAAGCGCTGTGGATACATCAGCTGAAGAGAAAAAGGGTCAAGTCATACACCTGCAAGTGTGTGTTTTTATGGTATAGATCAGGGGTGTCAAACATGCGGCCCGGGGGCCAAATGCGGCCCGCCAAAGGGTCCAGTTCGGCCCCTGGAATGTTTTTGCCAAGTGCAAACAGTCCAGTCTTGAACTGAATTAACCCAAAAAAAAAATTTGCTTGAATTAAGGAAAAAATCTTGAATTAAGCAAAAAAAAAAAAAAAAAAAATCTTCAATTAAGCCAAAAAAAAAAAAAAAACTTCAATTAAGTAAAAAAAAAAAAAAAATCTTCAATTAAGTAAAAAAAAAAAAATGTTGAATTAAGCCCAAAAAAAAAAATAATCTAGAATTAACAACTTAATTTTTTTCCTTTGTTTTATTGCAAAAAATAACATTAAATTATGAAAATATTTACATTTACAAACTATCCTGTAACAATTAAATGTGAATAACCTGAACAAATATGAACAACCTGAAATGCCTAAAGAAAATTAAGCACAATTTTAACATTTTTTCTGCCTGTTCCTCAGTGTTTAGTGTCTTTGTAGATCTGATCCATAATGAACATGTAGAAATGATAAGTTGAGGAATAATATTATTAAAATTGCACTGAATTTTCTTATGTTTTTTAATTTAAATTTAAGTTTGTTCAGGGTTTTTTTTTTTTTTTTGGATAGTTTATAAAAGTAAGTATTTTCATAATTTAATGGAGTGGAGTAAAACTGTGGAACAAATTGTGTGTGGCGATAAAACAAATATCAAACATAATTCAGTTTAAAAAAAGATATAAAAAAAAAAGATTCTTGAGAGGTCCAGTATTTAATAATGACTATGAGGCCTGTTTGTTTATGGATGATGTTGTACTGATAAATCTGCTGTAATTATTGAAGAAAATGGTTGAACTGTTGAGTCTGTTTGTATGACTGTATTGACATGATCATATTGTTGTGTGTAATTCAATTACTGAATTATGTATTTGTTGTGGTTTGATGCCAAAATTAGGAAAATAGTATTGTTTGATTCTTATATCAAGTTAGTGATAAAGGTGTAAAAGCACTGAGGGGTAGGATTAAATAAGTTCATACATCTTCCTACTCCTTTTCGACCATGCAAAATTCAGACTTGTATGTGCTTGAAGATAGATTCTGTCCATTTAAATGTTTTATTTTGTTTCTTTGCATGTTCGAAATAAATAAATAAATCAAATCAAATCAACAGAGTCACAAGATGAGCTTCCCCTGTTTTAAAGACCAGCAGCCGTCACTGGTGCCCAGATACCAAACAGAACATGCACCTATCATAGTCAGCAATAGACCCACATCATTTATTAATGACGCTCTTCTTTCAGGCTTCTTGCAGGTGAACATCTGTGCACGCACCTTTTGGACTATTTTAAGTCCAATCCAATCCTCCATCTTCAAGTCCAAACTGTGAACACATTTGTTTTCAGGACTACTACTGGCCTGCAGGTCCCCCTGTGCCTCAGGACTTCTCACATATGTTTTAATGAGATCTAGTTTTGACAAAATGTCTCGGTGCTGGGCCCAGTCACAGGTAGAGTCGGAACAGTTTAATTGTTGTGGCTACAGGCAGAATACAGCAGTACTTAATGAACAGACTACGCACCAAATCATGGCTCCATTTTCTTTATTGCAATCATTAATATGCAACTAAATGGGAGTATTTGTACTGGAGAATGTCTTAGCCTGACAGACTCTTTAAAACAGTGTGACTTTTTTAGAATCATTGTGCTCCTTTAATCATTTGTCCATATATTTGCGTCGTTCAGGACCAGGTTTAGACTGTGAGATGCACACTATAACCTACAGCTAGATCTATATCAGCAAGCAATGTAAAGTGTATTAGTATAAGTCAGTGGTTCTCAATCTTTTTTTGTCGGGCCCCCTTTGAAGGACAAAAAATGTCCAGGCCCCCTCAACCCCAACAACATTGTAACAGTGGTGCAATTTTAACTTTTATTGAAAGAAACATCAATATCTTAACAATATTTTTTGCTTTTCTTTGAATAATTTGTTGTACAAATTTAAATTAACTCAGATTTTTGCTTGAACAATACGAATAAACTCAACCAGACTGCTCCCTGAGACAGTATTTTTCCAAATAAGAATAGAAAATGCATGATTATCTTACAACTATGACAATTAGGGATGTAAACAATTAATCAACTAACGATTAATTGTTGATAAGAATTTGCTCGATTAAATTATTAATTGTCGGTTAATTGCCCTTGTCCACCCGTCCACACCAGACCGAAGGCTACCAGTTTGTCTGCACTGCGACGCTGTGGCTGGGATAACTGGTCATTGAACCGGATCATGACGTTGATGAGTTTGAATGTCTTTATGGACATGGTGGACCAAACACAGACCGACTGGTTTGTGGGAGCAGTACACCCCCGAACAAGTACACCCACAAATGTGGGGTCGGTATCAGAACATTTTCCCTGGAGGTTGGTCTAGTCCACAGTCAGTGAGACAGAAGTTGAAAACATCCTCCAGGCTCATGATCGGGGCCGCAGGTATGTAATGAATTTGCGAAGCTTCAGGAGGAGGGGAAAAGCTATATGAGCAAAAAGTTTCACTTTCACTTCTGCGGGGGCACGGACTGCATTTCCCCGTACCCCCATAGTATTAGAAGTAGGACGGAAAGTGACGCATGAACGCACGCGGTTACCAACTAACATGCATGCATCCCCAGCTGTACTGTGCACGTTCGAGTACCCTCCCCCGCCCCCCCGAAACGTGTGCACATGCACCCACCCACCCACTGGCGAAACGCTCATGCATGCACCCCCCCCATTACAGACCGCCACATCAACAGGTGAATTCCACATGAAACACTGACTGTATCCAATGGTTCAATAAATCAATCATTAAGGAATATGACATGTTTTTTTCATGAACCATATAAACAATATTTAGCTGTTGTTCTTATAGACCGTATTGAAAAAGAAATTCAGGTTCTCAGGAAAATCACCGCTTACCAATTAATCGTTAATCAATCGATAAGGTCAACCAACTAACAATTAATGAATTAATGGATAATTTGCATCCCTAATGACAATTAAGTTCCTTTTTTAGAACAACAAACAAACATTTGAACAATAACAGTGGCTGTAATGAGCCTGTTTCCATCGCACATCTCAGAACATTAAAGTACAAACTGTACAAACTGTGCAAAAACACAAACATTACACATGTTTCTTTTCTAGTCCAATCCTTGTCCATTCTCCAAACCTAAACTCTGTGTCTAGTCTAGTGACAGATCGTCATGGCAGTAGATTGGTTTGGTGTACGTCCCTAAAATGAGTCCAGGGTGCTCCGATGCTAAAACATTAGTTCCACCTGCTACATGTTCTGACCTGAAGAAGAAAAAAAAATACCCAGGAATGATCCCATGCCCCCTCTGGCAAGCCTTCACCCCCATCCCCCCACCCCCAGGGGGCCTGGCCCACAGTTTGAGCATCACTGCTCTGCTGGTTGGCCTTGGGGCCGTCTCTGTTGGCCCCTGGTCCTTGGTGGGGGTGCGGTTGCGGTTGCATGGCTGTGTTCATCACTGAGGTCACCTCAGTCTCTCTGCTTTACTCTGATGCAGTCACTCTGTCACAGGTGATTAATGTGAACAACTGATGTTGTGTGGATTAGTTACTGGTATTATTTGTGCTGTCGTTGTTTATGATATTCTGTTCATGTTTTCTTTTATTATATCGCTCATTTCATAGGTCTCACTTATTTTATTTTATTGTGATTTTTTTTCTCTGCGTCTTTCTGCCCAGTTTACTCAGTTCTGGTTGTAGTTATTGTTTTCATTATAATTACCACCATGGTTGGTATTGTTGATATTCTCTTGTGAGGGTCTTTGCCATCTTCTTCTTCCTTTTTCTCCCCCCTCTTCACTCTCTCCTTCTCTCCTCCCTCTTTCTTCTCCCTCCCCCTGTTCTTCCATGTCAGGTCCGGCATGGAAATGTGGTTCAACAAAACTCATAATAAAAACAGTAGAATATCAAGGAGAGCCTCATATACTTTATGAAGTTTCCTTTGGCAAAGCAAATGTGTTCAGCACCAAAAGGCAGACAGACTACCATTCTGCTGTTAGGATGCTGGACAATACAAGTTAAAAAAGAAAAAAAAAAGCGCAACACTGCTATAATGTAATGTACAATAATCTGTTTACATTTCAGGCATTTGTCCTCCTCCTTCTATGTTGATTTATTTATAGTTATTTGCACTTTGCTCTGTTGTTTTCTATTTTTTTTTTTTTTCCTATTTTAAATGTTTGTGTTTTTAAATGTTCATTTCAATATCAATCCTGTGGATTATAATTTTGTTCATCATACTAAATATTGAATGGCAATAAAGGATCTTGAATCTTGTATAGTGAAACTCATTGTTGTCTACCAATCTTTGCGAGTATCGTCATAACACTAACTCCAGCATTTATTCATAGAAACTCTTACATATTTTCTCCAGTTTACGGAGACACCTGGATGATGCCCTGTCTATGAAAAACCGTTCACACAACTTCCTTGGACACAGAATCTCTGTCCACATAACAGAAATACTAAAATGTTTATCATCTGGTCTACGCTCTCAGACAGACTACAGTAGTTATCCAACCTGTGGACACCATGGATAAGACTGGACATAACGGACACAGAGGCTTTAATCTGTCATGAAGGTGAAGCAGCAACAAGTTCAGTTATAAAATTGCATCGCCTTTAAGTGTTGGTTGTGGAAGTGTGATCTTTACATGATGTGGATTTGTCCATAATCCTGGTCCGGTCCATCTCCCAAAGGTCTCAGAGTTGACCTTGGTGGACTACAGGTCATACACTGGTTTATACACTTTCAGCTCATCCGCTGCAGCTTCATAACACACGAGTAAAATGGAGTTGGATGCCATTGATTTCCAAGCTCTCTGTTTTCTGTGTCCACATGGATACACACAAACCATTTTTTGTTTTTGGAAGGTTTTTTTTTTTTTTAATTTCGATCGAAATCACTGTTTGCATGTGCACAAGAGACTCAAACGTTCAGTAAAAATATCCAAATTAATGAGGACAAGTCATTAGTTTGCAGTGTTGGGCTAACTTAAACTACATGCAGTTGAACTACGTAGTTAAACTACATTTAGCTGTAACTCGCTGGTAGTTAAAGGTGCTGGAGATTTTTGTGATGAATTTTTCATCAAATCTGTCAAACCTCAGTCATAGCCTCAGTATCATGAATCTGTAAGTCTGTCTGTGATTACTCACCTGAATCTCTTGCATTATGGTGAACAATATCTTAGTGCCATCCACCATAAACAGACCGTGTGTGTTTACATTCAGAGCCGGTAGGTAACTCAGGTATCTCTGGAATTTTTTTGTTGTGACATGAACAACTTGAATTGTCTTAAGAAAAACAACTGCCATTTTAACAATATTATGCCTTGGTTTATCAGTTTATCATTTACACATGTGCCTTAAAATTGCACAAAACATTTAGCAACAGGCAGAATTTTGGTAAAATTAAATGTACTTTTCTTAAGACATTTCCATTTGTTCATATTTGTTCAGGTTATTCACATTTTTGTAAAACTGTAGTTTGGTAATGTAAACATTTTCATGTAATTTTACTTTTTTACAGAAAAAAACAGAGAATTTGGGGTTGTCATTATTTATAGGTTATTATGGTAATATTTTACTGGTCTGACCCACTTGAAATCTAATTGGACTGTATGTGGAACCTGAATTAAAATGATTTTGACACCACTGATAATATCTTCGGTGTAATTTTTGCCTTTCACAAATTCATCCCGTGGGCCAGATTGGACCCTTTGGCGGGCCAGATTTGGCCCCCGGGCCGCATGTTTGACACCTGTGATGTAGATGTTCATGAATAAATCCAAAGGTTATTATATTGGAACAGAGAAAACAAAGAAAAAATAACTTTTTTTTAGCAAAATATCTCTTCAAATGGACATAAAATAAGTGTCTACATTTACTGTCATTTATCAAACTTCATGGGTTTTATTAATATATCATGTTGCAGAAAGTTCCATATGTCCATGTTCACAACAGAGCTGAGAAAATTATTGAATTATTCCAATGTATTGATAGGTTTAGTGATTCAGTTATTAAAACATTCACTCAGTAGATGTTTGTAGTTGCCAGGGACTCTTTAGGTCTTTTTGAGTTATTATCTTATGTCAGAGCCCTTAACCCTTTCATGCATAGTGGTCACTACAGTGGAAAGCTGTTCAGAGGTGTTCTCTTATATATTTATGGATTTTGTTGTTTTAGTTCCCTATCAGCCAACACAGTGGACGCTTATGTATCATCCCATACACTGTAATTCATGCCATTACTGTAAATTTGCTGTTCCAGATAAACCTGATCTGCAGTAACATGTTTGACTGTAAAAAAAATTGCTAATTGTTATTAAATTGTAATTAACCTTTTTTTTTTTTTGCATATTATCTCCATGCCGGTAATGTTAAAATGTGAGAAAACATCAGATGAGCAGCAATAAAAACGTTTTTAATCTCATAGTTTTCACACAGTATATCAGTAAATACATGTTTCTTTGCTTCTAAAATTAAACACATGATTTTGTAACTTCATGAAAAATAGGTTCATAGAAAAAACTCAATCACATTGTTTTTTTCCATGCCTACAGAGGAATAAAAACACGTAGGGAAAAAAAAAAAACTGATTAAGGTTCTCATAATTCATGCATGAAAGGGTTAAAATTCAAGCTATGAGGCCAAAGACAACTTCATTTCTTCTGTTATTTATTTATATTTTTCTAGTCAACTGTAAATCTGCAGAAAGTATTTACAGCTTTTCCGTACATATCAAATAAATCCATAGTAAGCAAATGTCCAGTGGGTCTATAAATATAATGCGCTTCATGGACAGAATGTACAGCAAATTGAAGGAACCTCACATACACATTTCAGTAGTCGCTCCACTTCTGCCACTTTCTGTTTGCCCAACACATGGAGTCTTTGACAGATGAACAGCCTGGAAATGTCAGACCCCAGGCATGGAAAAAAAAAAAAAAAGACCAGAGGGATTTAGTAGGATCCTGCATGGCATCGGATCCTTTCCCTGTAGATTCACAATGAATGGCTTTCATCAGTCAGTCAGATGGGGTGTGTGTGAAATAGTGCATGAAGGTGTGATGTGGGGATGGCTTTTTAGATCAATAATGGGGTTAAAACAGAAAGATGTGTCAGTGACGTGTGCAGCCAGAGCCATAAGCTGCTGGCTGATTAGTCTTACGATGCCGGCCCGGGTGTGTTCTTTATGTCACTCATACTGTTTCATAAGAAAATGTTGCACTCACTGTTCTCTGCACCACATTTTCTGACCTCAAAACAAGCCCGATGTCTTCAGATTGTTTTGTAACAGAGAGTGTTTTTTAGGTTTTCACTTTCAGGTCAAAGTCAAGAATCGTGAATGATGTTAAATAGGCCAAGAGGAGATTCTGGTCTGCGGAGGAGAGACTAGAAGAGATGACCTAAAGTCAAAGAATAGGGGGGAAATTGATTTTAGAGGATGGATTTTGGGAAGGACGTTGGTGTCAGCCCACGCACCAGAAGTGTATTTCTATGTAACCTCATTTTTACCAATCCAGCTGTTCACATCAGACGTCTGTTTACAAGTGTGATTTTGGGATTAAGTCTTCTTGCATATAACAGTGATTATGTGTTGGGATCTCAGTGCTTCCAAAAATACACGTGGCCTAAAAAACAAAGGTGCCCGAATGCCCCAATGTAGATACACACTGCTGGTGCTGCTATGCTAATATAGTACCCATCACGGCCGTTGATCAGGGGTGTTAACCTACACAGCTGTGGGGGGGCCCAAGGGAGAGGGGGGCCCACGGGAAGTTAAGATTTTTCTTTTTTTTTTTTAATTTTTTTTTCCTGTTGTTCAATTAAATTAAGGCGGCCATACACTGTGCGATTATTTCGATCGTTGCACGCAGCTCCATCTCAAACTGTGCGAATCAGTCGTACAGTCAGGCTCACGATTCATGTTCTCACACTGCACGGACCGACGCTCGTATGCGACCTGACTGCTCACACTGTAGAACCATACACCACAGGACGCACGACACATTTGAGTGTTGTATCCGGAAATACAACGTTAAAATACCAAGGAATCCGTAAAAGTGCATAGACGATTGTGCATTGGCATGAGTCACGAAATAGTAGTGCTAAACAAAAACCAACGAGCTGCTTTGGTAATATGTGCCATTATCTGTGAGGAATCAAAAAAGAAGAAAAGATAACGATGTGTTTGGTGCAGGAATTGGTTGTCCAGACGTGGACAATATGGGCTGTCATCCTACAGCAAAGAGAACTAGAGGTAAGCTGCAACAGCTACTGCACTAGGACAATAGCCAGCTACTGTTAGCTTGTACACTACTGTACGCTTCTGTGTTTGTGCATGCACAGTGTGAGAATTTGAGGCACATCGGTTCGTGGCACTGCTGTGACAGTACGATACACTCACGAGGAGCGAGCAGGATTTCAAACAGCTCCATTTTCCTTGCGAACACCTGATTGCTGGTCGTGAGGTGGTCGTGAGGTGCTAATCGCTTCTCTTTACCCCATGTACACTGCACGAAGCACGACACATGATTAGAGGCACATCGGGCCCGACCCCAGAAAGAGTCGCACAAGTGAGAAATCGTCTCTAAACTCGCACAGTGTAAGGCCACCTTTACATGATAAATATTGACCTATATGCAAGTTTCACAAATTAGATTTTATAAATTGGTATATTATTGTATTCCAAAAAAGTAAAGACTGCTGTCACTACTCTGTGAACACCCCTTGAGAAAACCGCAAAATGGTTCACTCCACACGGAGTTTGAGAAACGCACCTCGCTTGTTAGGCTACGGTGACTTGTTGCATCTCTGTGATAGAAGAAATCTTATCATGATGTCACAGTTTAACCTGTTTAACCCTGACCGTATTTTCAGGGGAAAAACGCCTGAAAAGACATACCCAAATTAAATGAAGAATTACTTCACAATAATAAGGTTCATATGGATGTTCTTGGTGTCTATGGACATTTAGAGACCTCACATAATCTATTCCGATTGTCTAAAATATTGTATCTATTACTATGCCTGAGTAAACTGTAACAAACTAAAAGAGAAATTAGAATTTTTTATCCTCACCTGTTGTTTTTTGGCTGGATTGACGATGATATGCATAAATGAATTGTTCGTGTCGGAGATTTTTAATAGAGTATATTTCACCCCACAAAGATTAAAAATCATGTTTGAACATTAAAGTTTGCACTAAAATACACTTTTGATGTACTTTTATTAACATTAGGGTCTAAACTTTGAGCAAAAGTTGAAAAAAACATCCATTGTCCTGATTTATTATATTTTTATAGTAGATGAATATTAATATAATTTTTTTGGCCCGCGGGCAATAAGTCAAGATTTCAGAAAAGAAAGGGAGAGGAGGCAAAATGAAGGAAGTCAAGTTCTGACCAACTTCTTTTCAAACAAAGGTGAGCATAAACTTTTAAACACACAAGATGAAATGGCATTATTGGGTGCCATTAACTCCTCCATTATCATTGCTAATATAAACAGAGGCAATCCAAAGCAAGAGCAACACTTTCAAACGAGGCTTTTGTTATAAAGATAAAGGATAAATAAAGTGAACGGTAGGCTAAGATTGGTTGTGGGGGGGCCCATCAGGACTTTTTGTGCATGGGCCCAGAATTTGGTGCTACGGCCCTGGTACCCTTTATACGTCAATATAGATACAGTTTTAAAGCTGGGTGCTTCTGTGAAACTGGGTTCATTTTGGCACCTGGCACTTTTCCAGCTTTTTAGATTCAGATTCAGAAAACTTTATCTATCCCATAAAGGCAGTTCATTTGCAGCTTACCACAGACATCAGCCCAGACATCAGTGTGGTGGAAAAATGATTTTTTTGCTGATTCATTCTGTCTAAGCATTTTGTCTAAACTTTGTACTTGTCATTCTGATGATTTTCGACTCTGTACTTGCTATGCTGAAGATACTGAACAAATCAATAAAATCTAATCAAAACCAGATACTGTAGGGACATGTGATGGAACTTAGGTAAACATGCATACGTGTCCTGCCCAGTATAAAGGCTCTTTGACTTCTGTGTGTCTGTGTCCAGTCTTAGCAGACTGCACCCTGTTTAGCCAAACAGCGAGACTTTATCTCTGAGTCTGTGTTGATCATTGCTGCTTATTGTTGGTTGTTCACTTCAATTTGAAACATCATTTTGTAATAAAATTTAAAACTCTACAGGGTTATTGTGCTTCTTTCATTCTCACCGTAAAATATAGGCCCCGACAATCAGCCCACATCCAAAGTGCAATGTGACAAACATAAATAAATCAGTGCACAAATACAGGACTATTGTAAGCAACTACGAATAAATGCATTTAAATAATCAACAATAAATAATCAATAAATACCAATGCAGACTAAATGACTAAAAGACCCTATTGGTTCCGCTAATCAATCAAATAAATAAATAAATAAATAAATAATAATAACAACAACAAAAAATCATATAAAACAACTAAAATGGCTTCTGTCAGAGTTTAGACCCAATAATTAAAGGTAAATGTAGACATATTCCTTTCCTAAAAGGTCCTTTTAATAGTCTTTAAATGTCTTAATGGTCTTGCGCCTTCTTATCTTTTAGACTTGCTTTTACCCTATGAACCCTCGCGGACCCTGAGGTCCTCTGGCACTGGCCTTTTAACAGTTCCAAAAGCCAATACAAAAACCCATGGAGAGGCAGCTTTTCAGCATTATGCTCCTCGCCTCTGGAACAGCCTGCCAGGGAACCTCAGGGCCGCAGAGAATGTAGAAATTTTTAAAACCAGGCTCAAGACCCACCTTTTTAATTTGGCTTTTAACTGATGCTTCTGTTTTATCTACGCAAAGGTTTTATAGTTATATTTAATATATATATCTTAAGATTCTTTTAACCAGTGCTTCTGTTTTATCATTTTAATGTTTAATATTTTTATTATTTTCATATATGTCTTAAATTTAGCTTCTTTTAATCAGTTCTTTTATATCTTTTTAATGTTTCTTATTCTCCGGTGTTTCATCAGAGGGAGCCCTCCATGCCGGGGGGCGGCTGTGGACTCCGGGGGCTGTGGCACCTTCTCTCACTGGGGTCCGCTCCTTTCTGGTGGGTGGGGGTCCCAGTTGGCCCTCTCCCACTAGTTGGGATGCGGGGCTGGGTTGCTGGTGCCTGGTCGCCGGGGTCGGCGGCTGCCTCCTGGTGCGGATGGCTCCCTGAGACAGCGCCTCCTAAATTGATCTTTTACCTTTACTTGTACATTTTTGTTCTGGTCTACCCGTGCTTAGTCAGTCTTCTTAAGTATGTGTGAGCTTGTGGGTTTGCATGTATATGTGTGTGTGTGTGTGTGTGTGTGTGTGTGTGTGTGTGTGTGCGGGTGAGTGGGTGGGTGTGGGTGGGGGGCGGTACTGATTTTTAAACTGATATGTAAAGCACTTTGTGCTACAGTTTTTAATGTATGAAAAGTGCTATATAAATAAAGATTATTATTATTATTATTTCACCCCAGGATGTACCTAATGGTGACCTCAGATAAATGCAAAAAAAAATTATACTCTTGCTCTGAGCCATCCCAAAATTAATGAATTTTAATAAAATATTGGGGCTAAAAATAGGACCAAAATTGGGACATGAAAAACTACCTAGGTGTCAGTGCATTTGATCTGGAAAACATGAATTGGTAACAATTCCCAAAATGTACCTATGGGAGAGTAAAAAGATATTTGAAAAAATAGTAGCGTATAATTTTCGTGTCCTTTTGACCGTGTTACATACAGATTTTTGTATTAAATATAATGTCAAATAACATAAAAATGTGTTTTACCTGAAAAATTGTTTCTCTTTTATCTCAGTAAATATTTATTTTTAAAATAGACCCAAAGTGCTTCCAAAACAAAGATTAAGTAAATAACTTATAACATTACATTTCCTCCTCTTCTTTTCCATTTTTGTTCATGATGTATGATTTATGATGTTCATCTGACATTTTAGAGCTAGTCAAAGTCACACATTCATCTTCCATTTAATACGATCTGTACTATACATTGATAGGATTAGTGGATCAAAAGATATTAAACAGCTAAGATCAGCAGATGCTTTTGGTCACCGGTGGATGTTTGGGTCTTTATGAGTTAAACTATCTTAGCACACAGTTGTTAGCATTTTTGACATTTTACTGGTGCCTCCAAGTCTAGTTTTAGTTTATTGTCATTGGCTTATAGACAGCCAACGTCACATTCCTTACCTGAACTTTGAAAAAAAAAAAAAATGAATGGACGTCACTGGTGAGCTGGGGCGCCGATAGGGGGGGGGGTAAACATGACAAATTCATGGAGCCCAACTTTTGTGAGGGGTCCATAGAGCAGTAGAGGGGGTCCGGTGGATACAGGCTAGAAGCTGTGAAAATTTCGTGTAAGATCCGCTGATGGCGAGAGACAAATAATTCATCCAGTTTGAGTCATACCACCATTTACACATGTTAGTCAAATAAAAAGATACTTTAACATGAAAAGAAAGTCACAGTTTGTGGCCAAAATAGTAACAAAACATCTAGACCTGTATGAAACAGTTCAGTGGACTGCGTCACATGTTATGCGTCACCAACACCAAAGCAGCTGCTACCTTAGTAAATTTCACAGCAAACTTTCAAAGTGAGGTGAAAAAGTATTAAAAGAGGTGAAAATAAGTAGAAGTGTGGTCACGATGAAGCTGCAGAGACATCCAAACAGATCACGGGCAGAGACAGTTACAATGAAATCACCTCCATGACTTTCAGATGTTGTCTTTTAATGTATGTATTTTCACAGTCCGACACTTCACAACAACCTCCCACATTTGGCTTGTTAATTATCTTTTAAATTGACGAACAGGTGTAAATCGTGCCTATATCAAATGGGGTAAATAAAAAAAAAAAAAAGACTTGGGTTTTTTATTTTCTTCTGTTTTGACATTCATATTCAAAATAAATACATCAATCAATCAATCAATCAATCAATCAATCAGTCAACCTTGTCTCTCACCATTGACTGTAATACAAGTTTTTTTGTTTTGTTTTTTCCCAAAGTAAGGTAAGTAAGCAACCTTTGGACAGATTTTGGCTCTAAAATGTACTATTACATCTTTAATAATGGACAACGCTTTATTCTGAAGGGCTCGGTGTGTGAGGAGATTTTAAAATACAATCCTATATTTAACAGGGAGCTAATATTGGAGAAATCATCTTTCTTTGTGACTCATGCTAGCCCTCATGCTGCAGCCTTTTGGATTAACTAGAGGCTTTTAAAGGAGTTATTTCTACATCCTGAGAGTAATGAGTTCACTAGTCCAGCCTGGAAGTGACAAATGCATGGACCTGTTTTTCTGCGTCACTTTGGACAGGATGACTTATGCTCGTTACCGACTCTTTCATCATTTGTCTCTTTGATATTATACAGTTTCATTCCATTAAAAGCGACCTGACCTTTTATTTACATTTTCCACTGAATTACACATCTCAAGTACTTCACACACAATCTTAACCCATAAAGACCCAAACATCCACCATCTACCAAAAGCATCTACTGATATAAACTGTTTAATCCCCGTTGATGCACTAATACATGCAAATAATTGGTGTAAAATACAGTTTGTCATCTTTTCATGGTCATCAGATATGACCCATTTGGACATTCAGAGGCTCTGTAGCTACCATAAAAACACTATCATCTTATTCAACACTGATTCACCAGTAAAACTGTCGTGCAAATTTTCAGGGCCACAGATGGCAGACGTCTTAGGTCTCTTTGGAATTGTTCCACACCGTATTCTAGAAACTGAATTTATGTATCTATAGCTCTGTCTAGGTTGTGGAGCTTCGTTGAGTAAGTGCACACAGAGTCACAGTCAAAGACGGAGATCAGGCAGAATTCGAGTTGCAAGTGTTTGTTATAACACAAAATAAACACTGAGTTGAAATCTGCAGAAACAACTGCCATTTTTGCCCGGGGAACCCATTTTTATATGACCAAAAATAGGTTGGGTTTAGCTATAGACCATACACCTTTTTACCATATGTTGAACATTATTCTAGCCACATCAGAAGCCCCCTATATATATATATATATATATATATATATATATATATATATATATATATATATATATATATATATATATTAGGCCTGTAACAGTACACGTACCGAACCGAACCGTTTCGGTACACACCTGTTCGGTTCGGTACACAGCTGTACCGAAACGGCACAGTCTGTTGAGAAAAAGAAAAAGGAACAAAAGACATTGTTTGATGCGGAACGTTAAATACACGCAAGTTTCACACGGACATATTTAAGGACGCAAACATTGACCCTAAATATGAAATAGCAGCTGATATAAGGTAAAAAACAAATAAATAAATAAAAAAAAATATGATGAGAACCTGGAAGGAAGAGATTGGAGACCCTCCACCATCAGTCCAGTCCAGTTTGGATCACTTCAGGTCCCGGTGAAAGACAACAACGAGGAAAGAGACGGAGATAAGACGAACGCTGTGTGGCCCCTGGGAGCTACGGTAGTTCTAAAACACACTAACTGTCTGTCTCTCTCTCACGCACGCTGTATACCAGAGGAATAGAACTCGGAGTTGGACGTTGAAAGTATATAAAAATAAAGTTTCACTTTCGTTTCACGCCAGCGTTAGTTACGTTAGTTATGGACCGGACCGCCCCCCCCTCCCCCACACGCGCCCCCGGCTCCGACCAAAAAAAAAAAAAAAAACCAACCAAACAAACAAACCATCCCCCAGACAAATCGCACCTTGCGTGTGCGCACACACACGCGCACACACACGAGTACACAAAGTGTTCTAAACAGTTTGTTAGCTGTCCTAAAATAAATAATTTGGTTCAGTTTGTTGTCAGTGTTGCTCTTCAGTTTGTTAAAACAGAATACCAGTTTACCCTCCTGTTAATGTTGCACTACATGCAGAATTTTTTTTGTTGATATTTTTATGCAGAATGTGAACTGACAGAACTGTGATTAGATTTTTGTTGTTTGTTCAAAACTACCTGTCAGGGAAAAGTGTAATACTAATGTTTAAAATACATTTAGTAATATTAATAATTTATTTTATTTTCTATTTGATTTATAGCAGCAGAATTATATTATTCCTGTTTTTCTATATTCTATTGTGTCCAAAAATTGGGGGAAAAATGTTCAAAAATTCAAACGTATTAAAGATATTTTGAGGGGTTTTCTTTCTTCCCGTACCGAACTGAAAAAAACCGAACCGTGGCTTTGAAAACCGAAAACGTACCGAACCGAAAATTTTGTGTACCGTTACAGACCTAATATATATATATATACACACATACAGGGTGGGGAAGCAAAATTTACAATATTTTGAGGCAGGGATTGAAAGACAGTGTATGACCACTTAGTTTATTGAAAGTCATGAGAATTTATTTGCCACAAGAAAATGTACATAATAGAAAATGTTTTTATTCTATGTGTCCTCCTTCTTTCTCAATAACTGCCTTCACACGCTTCCTGAAACTTGCGCAAGTGTTCCTCAAATGTTCGGGTGACGACTTCTCCCATTCTTCTTTAATAGTATCTTCCAGACTTTCTCGTAATAGTTTTGCTCATAGTTATTCTCTTCTTTCCATTATAAACAGTCTTTATGGACACTCCATCTATTTTTGAAATCTCCTTTGGTGTGACGAGTGCATTCAGCAAATGTTCATTGTAAATTTTGCTTCCCCACCCTGTATAAATATACAGTACAGGCCAAAAGTTTGGACACACCTTCTCATTCTTTGCATTTTCTTTATTTTCATGACTATTTACATTGTAGATTCTCACTGAAGGCATCAAAACTATGAATGAACACATGCGGAATTATGTACTTAACAAAAAAGTGTGAAATAACTGAAAACATCTCTTATATTCTAGTTTCTTCAAAGTAGCCACCCTTAGCTCTGATGACTGCCTTGCACACCCTTGGCATTCTCTTGATGAGCTTCCAGAGGTAGTCACCTGAAATGGTTTTCACTTCATAGCTGTGCCTTGTCAGGGTTACTTAGTGGAATTTCTTGCCTTATTGATGGGGTTGGGACCATCAGTTGTGTTGTGCAGAAGTCAGGTTGATGCACAGCTGACAGCCCTATTGGACAACTGTTAGAATGCATATTATGGCGAGAACCAATCA